>NC_080179.1:4892383-5082383 GCF_950295315.1 Erinaceus europaeus
ATAGGTGGCAATAGAGGAAGGAGCTGTAAGAGAAGTAGGCATGGGTGTAGGGCTTTAAAGTGTTCCCCATTTATCTCTCTCTCTGCTGGTCCCAGTTGGGGGCGCCATTTGCCGGTCTAGCTTCGCGGGCGGGAAACAGATGACCAGGGACTCATGGCTGAGCTGGGAAGCAGTATCTCGTTTATTAATCAGATACATCGCCTTTTATGCATCTCTTCACCGGAAATGGCAATCAAAAGGAAATGACTAGGAGAGGGGGCGGAGCAAAAAAAGAGTGTGAACAGTAGATAGAAAGCTTCCATCTAACCAGTGGGGATTAAACCAATGCCCTGCAGGTGGGACCCGGGTAAAACAGTGATTATGTAAATAGACCACATCGTGAGTAATACAAGCAAATGTGATGATCAAAACAGATCATCTTAGAAGCAAAATTTAGAAGCCTACCAACATCTCTCTTCCTTTTTCTTTCCTTCCACCATTTCTCTTTATTTCCTCCCTCTCCTCCTCCTCTTTTACCAGAGCACTGCACAGCTGATGGTAGTATGGGAGATTGAACCTGGGACTTCAGAGCCACTTTGCATGACCACTACACTATCTACCTCCTCTTCTGTCTTTTCTCTCTTCTCTCCCCCCTTCAGATTGTGTATTTCATAGAGTGAAGGAAGAGTCTGGGGAGGGAAACAGAATTCTGTATTGCCTCAAATTCAGTAATGGTTGGTCTTGCTCTGACTGATTTATAAGTTTGGCTTTAATTATGGAAACTGTGGTTATACAAGCAATTTTATTTGAACAATTTAAATTGTTGCTGTTTAGAGGTAATGCTTAAAACATCGGTCAGATTTTCTTTTTTGTCTTTTTTACTTCAGAAAGAGAGACAGATACAGCAATGCTGTGGTATGTGGTGTGGTACAGAGACTCGAACCTAGGTCACATCCTACCTAGTGAGCTGCCCCCTGGCCTCACAGTCAATAATCTTAATGTTTGCATTTTAAACATGTCAGAATGAAAAATAAAGACACATCAGATTATTCCTTTAAAGTCTCCTTGCTGTTCTCTCATTTTCTTCCAAGTACTGGTCTTCTCATCTCTTGAAAAACCAAACCAAACCAAACAACAACAACAAAAAACAAAACCTCATTTCAAAAGAACTGAAAGAAAATCCAAACAGACTTAGACTTCCTGACTTGCCAGCGCACTCTTGAAGATAAATGACAAATTATGAAATATCTAAGAGGGTAAATATGCCTATTAGCTACCCTGTGGTGGTTCTTAGTTTTTTGATTTACAGGGTTGTAAGGCTCCATTTCCACCTTTCCCCAAGATAGTTGTCAGCACCTCTCACTCTCCACTGGACCACCGCTTCACTGCACTGACTTGGGTCCCCAGCCTTTCTTTGGGGGTCCTCCCTCCCCTCTTCTGAATCCCCACATGGACTGTGGAGGAGACCACAGTCTATTGCTTTTTCACCTTGTATTGTTGTTTGCTCTTCTCATTTCACATCTGAGATCACCCTGCACTCATCCTGCGGGCTTACTTTGTTCATCACTTTTCCCTCCAGTCCCATCCGTGTTGTTGCGAAGGAGAATATAGTGCCATTCCTGGCAGGCATAGTACTGTGTGGGGCATACATGCCACGACTTCTTCAACTGTTCATCTGCGGTAGGACACGGATTGTTTCTAAGTGTTGGCCATTACAATAATCACTGCCATGTAGGGTGTGCCTACATCTTTTGAGATAAGTGTTTTTGTATTCTTTGGGCAGGTTCCTAAGAGAGGAATTGCTGGGTTATATGGTAGGTCCATTCTTGTAGTTATTATTGTTGTTGTAATTGTTGTAGTTGTTATTGATGTCGTTGTTGTTGGATAGGACAGAGAGAAATGGAGAAAGGAGGGAGAGACAGAGAGGGGGAGAGAAAGACAGACACCTGCAGACCTGCTTCACCGCCTGTGAATTGAACCCCATGCAGGTGGGGAGCTGAGGGCTCGAACCAGGATCCTTACCCCAGTCTTGTGCTTTGTGCCACCTACACTTAACCCTGTGCTACACCACCTGACTCCCAAGGTAGGTCTGTTCTAAAGGTCTTCAGGAATCTCTGAACTATTCTGAACTGGGGGTGGGGGGGGACGACACTCATTTGCATTCTTACCAGATGTGTCTTAGCTCTTTTAAACTACCTTCGTTTTTTGTTTGTCTGTTTTTTGCCTCCAGGGTTATCATTGAGGCTTGGTACCTGCACTGTTAATCCACTGCTCCTGGTAGCCATTTTCCCCATTATTGTTGTTGTTATTTGTTGTTGTGCGTGGGCTGCAGAGAAGAGAGAGAGGGGGTCTGGAGCGAAGAGGAAACACAAATCTTTATTTGCGCTGGCACCTCAGAGTTGGGTGCTAGAGAGGCAGGTTGGGCCACATGGAGGTAGCAAAAATGGCCGCCTCATGCAGTAACCTTTCCTGCGTCTGAACACCAGAGTGAAGCGCTGGCAAGAGAGCGAGGTGCAGAAGAAGAAGGGCTTTTATAGGAGTAGCTTTTGTGAGAATGGGAAGGGGGAGGAGTAACCATAGCACTCCAGGATAGGATAATAACTCCAAAGGGTGTCCAAAGGGTATATCAGCAAGTCCGGTAGAAGTCTCAGTCCAATAGGGGGAGAAATGGCAGGGGATGAAATGCTGCATGAGGAAGGTCAGCCTCTGGAATTCCACTTTTCTGTAGATTGTGAGCTGGAACCGCAAAAATGTGACAGGCAAAGCAGAAGCAGGAAAGGCAGACAGGCAGTAAAAAAGTTCTGTCCTTGGAGTCTGTGAATCAGGTTCTTCAGATCACGTCAGGTGACATCTAGGGTTTTGGGGGGGTGTGCCACTGTAGTCGTGCCATCTAGTGGGTGATGTCAGGGTGTGCGGGGGTCCAGATGGTTTTTTCCGGGATTCCTGTGGAAGAAACACAATCTGCTTCTTGTGGTTAGCAGGGCATCTGATTTGAATGCTTTATAGAAAAAGAGGTTTGGTGCCTTAGCCAACTGAGTACTGGGGGATGTATCTTTCCTATTCATTTATTATTATATATTCATGTGGAAAAAGAACTTATCTTTTAACAAAGACTCTAAGGTGTAGGGAAGCATGAACTATCTTATCCCCCCCTTTTTTTGTATCTTGCCTTTTGTTGCCCTAGTTGTTTTATTGTTGTAATTATATTGTTGTTATTGCTGATATTGTGGTTGTTGGATAGAACAGAGAGAAATGGAGAGAGGAGGGGAAGACAGGGGGAGAGAAAGACACCTGTAGACCTGCTTCACTGCCCGTGAAGTGATTCCCCTGCAGGCGAGGAGCCGGGGACTCAAACTGGGATCCTCAAGCCAGTTCTTGTACTTAGCACCACCTGCACTAAACCCGCTGCACCACCGCCCGATTCCCAGGAACTATCTTTTAACATAAACTCTATGGCCATGCCAATAGCAACCTTGAGGGCACATGTGGCTCCCCACATGTCTCCCTGTCTTATATCATGTTTTGATGTTTGGCAGACTTTGTTTTGTGGCAGGGTGGACTGTGCCTGTCTTAGGTTGGGGATCAGCCTTCCGTCTTACCCATCATTGGAACACCTGGTCATTTTTGCCCAGTAGTACCAGGTGCCCTGTCTTAGGTTGACTGGATAGTCCTAGTTTCCTCTTACCCGTCATTGGCTAGCCAGCCCTCTACATGGTGGACGTTCTGATGGAGGGGGGCAAATCCTCCACAGCAACTCAATACTCTGCCATGTCCAGCCTATGATAGTGAGTTTGTATAGGTTGCATCTTTATGGCATCAATCTGTTGCCGCAAAAAGGCCATGAGCTTGTTAAGAATTATAGGACCGTGGTCTGGGAGGTGTCGCAGTGGATAAGGTGTTAGAATCTCAAGCGTGAGGTCCCAAGTTCGATCCCTGGCAGCACATGTACCAGAAAGATATCTGCTTCTTTCTCTTTCCTCCTCTCTTTCTCATTAATAAATAAATTAAAATGTTGAAAAAAAAAAAGAATTATAGGACCTATTGTGAGCAGAAGAAGTAAAACAAGCTAGGGTCCTACAACTAAGGGTAGACAGGTAAGGAAGGGGGAATGTATCCATTGGTATGAAGAGGTGGGATCATATCTTAAGTCTAAGGGAAGCAGTCAGTGGATGTGATGTCCAGGGGAACAGCCATTTGTCTTTGGGGGTAGTAAAGGATGTCCGTGGCATGGGTGATGTTATAAAGGGAAACATCTTTAAATTGTTGGCTGACAAAGGCAGGCCTATGGTGGCAAGACAAGATACACCAGTTAAGTGTACAAGAATATGTGAATGTTGTTAATTCACATAGGTTGGATATGGAGGAACTTCTTACAGTTTAATACCTTACCATATGAACAGATGATTCCTCATATGAAGGCTTGATAGCTGTAATCACTTACTTGTGAAAAAAAAAAAACTTGTAACAAGTTAGAGGTTTACTATAATTGACTTTGGACCCAGACAGGTTAGAGTAATTATGTGGGAAAATGCACGCAAAACCTCTTCCCATGGTCAATAGAGGATCAGGCCCTTTCCAAATTTTATCAAGTGGGTCTTTCCATTTGACCTTAATAGATGGGAGAGTAGATGGTGTTTGCCAGTGAAGAATAATAGGAGGTAAGTCCGAGTTATTGTAAATATTAAAGAGATTTAACGTAGTTAAGGCTTTTGCTAGCTGGATATTGGGGGGGTACATTCCTCCTTTATCTTTATTTAATTAAGCCTTAAGGGTTTGATGGGCCCTCTCAACAATGCCTTGTCCCTGTGGATTATAGGGAATGTCTGTGGTATGAGTAATGTTCCAGAGGGAACAAAAATCTTTAAGTTGTTTGCTGGTAAACACAGGTCCATTGTCAGTTTTCAGTTGAAGAGGTACACCCATCACAGCAAAACAGGAGAGCATATGGCTTATAAGCTTTTTAGAGCTTTCTCCTACCTGAGCTGTTGCCCACATAGATTTAGAAAAGGTATCAATTGAGACAAACACATATTTTCGTTTGCCGAAGTTTGGTATGTGGGTGACATCAATTTGCCAAATAGCATTAGCTTTTAAGCCTCGGGGGTTAACACCCAGAGTCTGAATAGCAGGTGTTTTATGAGACTTGCACAGGAAGAGCATGTAGCTAGGATATGTTTTAACTGTGGTAAAGGAACATCAGGAAATCAAGCTCGAAGGCCTTTAAGATTAACATGGGTTAGAGAATGGAAATCAGCAGGATCAGAGACAGAGACTAGGAGAGCTCCTGTGGAGGCAAGGCGGTCAACTGCGGCATTCCCTTTGGACGGGGAACCAGGAAGAGGGCTGTGGGAACGAAGGTGCTGAATATATAGTGGTTGGGTTCGAGAAGAGAGCATAGAGGCGGTTTGAATCAAGAGAGGGGAAAGTGGGTTGTCATCAATTTTCACATAAGAACGAGCAAGCCATGGAAGTAAGTTAGCAGTATACACACTGTCAGAAAAAAGGTTGAAGGATTCTGGTACAGCTTTTAATGCAAGGAAAACAGCATAAAGTTCTTTGTACTGAGGGGAATTCTCAGGAAGCTCAGTAAAGAGAGGTTTAGGAGATGGTTTGTCCGGGTAATATATGAGGGCAGCAGCTCCCTTTTTTCCACCATCAGTGAAGACTGTAGGAGCAGAAGGAATGGGATCTCGAGAGAAAAGTTTAGGTGCTAGTAGAGGCAAAAGAGGTAAAGAAGCTATCAATTTATTAGAAGGAAAATGGTTATCTATTTGTCCTGGAAACCCCATGAAGCTTATGGAAAAGCGGGAATGATGGCGTATGAGCCACTCTGTATCTGTGAGAGGAAAGGGCAGAATAGTTAAATCCGGTTCTTTCCCTATGACCTGCACAGACCTATTTCTCCCTTGGCGAACCATGAATGCTAACACGTCTATCTCAGTGAGGAGTCTTGGAGTTCCTCCTACTGGCGTGTGAAGCCACTCAAGAACCCCATGGTCTTGCCACAATGCCCCTACTACTGTGGGGGTGGAGTTGAAGATTAGAAGGTTTACCGGAGAGGAGGGGGAGAATCGAACAAGGTGCATGTCCTGGAGGGCCTGGTTAACCCTTTTCCAGTGCCAAGGAGGCCTCAGGAGTTAACTTATGTTTTGAGGAGGGCTGTTTGTTTCCTTTCAACAGGTCAAACAGTGGTTGGAGGCAGCTTGTAGGCAAATAAAGATACTGCCTAAGCCAATTTAAATTTCCAAGAAAACTTTGTAAAGAAGCAAGAGTGAGGTTAGAAGGAAAAGTAACACTAGGTTTAAAGGGACGAATTTGCGTTAAAGAAATCTCTGAACCTAAAAAAGATATTGGAGGAATTAGCTGTATCTTCTCAGGAGCCACATTAAGGCCGCTTTTCTTTAATGCAGGAATGAGAAAACCACGTAAGGCATAGAGATCTGTATCTGATTTTCCCCATATTACTACGTCATCCATGTAATGAAAAACATTAAGGCCCTTATGGATATATGGAAAAAGGGCAGATTTAACAGCCTCTTGACAAATTGTAGGACTATTGGCCATGCCTTGGGGCAGCACCACCCATTCAAATCTATTGGCAGGGCTGGCGTTATTAATAGAAGGAGCAGAGAAGGCAAAACGTTTACAATCTTGCGGATGCAAGGGAATAGAGAAAAAACAATCTTGTATATTAATAGCTATGATTGGAATTCCGTGGGAATTGCAGAAGCAAGAGGCAAACCCCTTTGGGGGGAGCCCCAGACCTGCATGGTTTTATTAACCGCACGGAGATCTTGGAGGAGGCACCATTTTCCTGAGCGCTTTTTAATCACAAAGACAGGAGTATTCCATGGGCTTCGAAAATGACGAATGTGTCCCAAGGACAACTGTTCTTGGACGAGCTCTTTTAAAATTTCTAGTTTATCCCTAGGTAAAGGCCACTGTTCCACCCAGACAGGCTCATTAGAAAGCCAGCTTAAGCGGGGTGTTTGGCTACGAACAGTGGCATTTAGTATTGGGGGTGCTGATTAGATCTGGTCTCGCGGGAGTGGTTGTTACGCTCTGCAGAGGCATCTGTGGATATCCCAACATCAAGACATTCCGGAAGATCCCTGCCCAGTAGGTTGGTGCTAATATTAACTACCAAAGGGCGGAAGTGTCCGGTAGAACCTTCCGGGTCTTCCCACACGAGCGAATCTCATGTGTGAAATGATGGAGTCACCCCTCCTACTCCATGTATACTGGGACCAGGGAGGAGTTCCCAATCTTGGGGAACCTCTGCTTGCCTTAAAATAATCTTTTCTGCTCCCGTGTCAATCAAACATTTAAAAGGAATATTGCCAATCCTTACTGTCATAGAAGGGTGACCTCGTTCTAAAACAGGAGTGGTCCACAAAATCTCAGGCCCCGAATTTGTACCATTCAGGGGCGTTCCATCTTTGTGAAAATTTGACCAACAATCTCTCTTCCAGTGAAAAACTTTACAGCATCTGGGACACACTGTACATGGCTTCTGGCTCCCTAACTGAAAGCGGGGTTGCCCTGACTGGAGGCGGGGTTGCCCTGACTGGAGGTGTGGTAGCTCTAACTGGAGGCATGGTCACAGCTTATCTGGACATTGGTTACGCCAATGCCCTTGGCAACTGCACTGAAAGCAGGCCCCGTTTTGATTATGTGGGGTAACTGCAGAAACCTGTGTCATAGCGGGTGCCCCATAATTGCCTGATGTAAGTTCCTGTGTCACTAAAATCCAATTATCTGGGTGTAGGTGTTTAAGACTAAGGCATGCCTGATGGAATTGTGGTATCATGCCATCCCAGACAATAGAACGCAGGAGGAAAGAGAGGATTTCAGGATTATAAACCTTTATCTCTAAGGTTTGCCTCACCCTTGAGATGAAATTTGCTAAGGTTTCATCAGTGTTTTGGCGAAGAGAGTTAATAGGGACTGAGGCCTCTACTGTGGTTGTGGTTAATCTTTCCCATGCTTGTGTTGCGCAGATGCATACCTGTTCAAAATAACCAGTTTGAAACTTGGCTTCTGCCTGCTGAGTTCCAGATTCAAACTCTCCTGCTCCAAACAATGCATCAAACTTCCATGCTATCTGTTTGTTACTATTTTCCTGAGATTGTCTAGAGCATTCATCACGGAAGTATGCTGTCCACTGTAAGTAGAGGGGGTCTGGGAGTGCAGCATAAACCAGGTCTTTCCAGTCCTGGGGGGTGTTAAGGTGCTGGTAAAAACTCCTTAAAATAGACTTGGTCCATGGAGCATGAATTTCGTCCTCCTTCACTGCTTGTCTGAGTTCCCTGAACTCTTTAGAGGAGTATGGATGCCACACCTGAGGATTTTGTCTACTTGGGGCCACATTTACCGGGAAGGTGTGGATTTGGTTCGATGACACTAGGGAGAGATCTACGGAAGTGGAAGGTGCTGTAGTGGCAGGGGAAACTGAACACTTATCTACGGGGATGGAGCTCTCGGGGTGGACTGCAAATGGTTTAAGGTCCCTAAATGCTGAAAAAATATCCTTTAACTCTCGTATCTCAGCCAAGAGGTCTCTTAATGATGAGGTGTCAGCAGGGGGAAGAGGCGAAGGAGAGGAAGCCACAGGGTCTCTTAATGATGAGGTATTAGCAGGGGGAGGAGTCAAAGAAGTGGAAGCCGCAGCAAGAGAAACCAAACCCGTGTCTGTGGGGACAGCTGGGGGAGGGGTCAAAGGAGCAGCCGAACCCATGTCTGCGGGGGAAGTGGGGGGAGGGGCCGTGGAAGCAGAAGCTGCCGCAGGAGAAACTGAACACGTGTCTCCGGAGGCAGCAGTTTTGGGGCTGACTACAGATTGCTTAGGGTGTTTAAGTCTTAAGCAAATATCCTTTAACTCCCGTATCTCAGCCTCAAGGTCACTTAACCTTTTGGCAGGAGGCCTTGTACATATCCTGAAAATAGTAAATATAGCCATGAGAACCCACGGTGTAGCGAAAATCAAAGCGTCTCTGAGATCGAAAGCCTGTCCCAGGAGAGAAGGATAGAATGTCTGGGACACCTCCTCATAAAATGGAAAAAATCCCATGGTGGAGGGAAACGCGGGGCCACAGAGGCAGGCGGGTGCCACTTACCTGTGTCTGGGCGGCTTTTCTGGACCTCAGGCTGGGCGTGAGTGCGGGACACGTCGGGCGCCAGATGTTGTTGTGCATGGGCCGCGGAGAAGGGAGAGAGGGGGTCTGGAGCGAAGAGGAAACACAAATCTTTATTTGCGCTGGCACCTCAGAGTTGGGTGCTAGAGAGGCAGGTTGGGCCACGTGGAGGTAGCGAAAATGGCCGCCTCCCGCAGTAACCTTTCCTGCATCTGAACACCGGAGTGAAGCGCTGGCAAGAGAGTGAGGTGCGGAAGAAGAAGGGCTTTTATAGGAGTAGCTTTCGCGAGAATGGGAAGGGGGAGGAGTAACCATAGCACTCCAGGATAGGATAATAACTCTTGTGAGAATGGGAGGGGGGAGGAGTGATCAAAGCACTCCAAATATCACGGGGAAATAGACAATGTCCTGAGGGCACAACATGGCTGAACAGGCACTCTGAGAATGTCCCAACTCTCACGGGAACTAGCAGTAGCCTGAGGGGACAACATGGCAGATGTGACTGCATCGGCACAATTTCCCAGCAGTTGTTGTTGTTGTGGGATAGGACAGAGAGAAATCGAGAGAGGAGGGGAAAACAGAGAGGGAGAAAGAGACACCTGCAGACCTGCTTCACTGCTTGTGAGTGACCTTCCTGCAGGTGGGGGGCCCGGGGTTTGAACCCGGATCCTTGCTCCTGGCACTTTGCGCCATGTATGCTTAACTAGGTATGCTAGCTGGACTACCTTGGTTTTTTTTTTTTTTATGGTTATGAAAGTTGTTGCATTCAGGATTACTCTCTGAATAAGAAGTATATGTCTATACCCAGCCCCGAAATAAGTATAAAATATTGAGGCTAAAAAAAAGAATGTATCGACTATTAGCCACCCTGTTGGTGTCTTGTTCATGTGGGTGAGCACAGTGAGCATGTTAGCCTCAAAGGAGGAGCAAGACAAGTCTTTTGGTCACATTACATTCACCTGCTGAAAAAACTTTCTTCATTCTTGGGTGGGAGGAGGTGATGCCTACAATGCCAGGCATGCCTATGGCACTGGGGCTGCACGTCACCGTCTTTCTTGTGCATAAAATAAAATAAATCACTGCTTCAAAACAGTGGGTTCTGCTTCCTCTTCTCCTTCTAAATCAGTGCAATCTTTAAAAACAATTTTTGTTGTTGTTTATTATTGGCTGGAGACAGAGAAATTGAGAGAGAAGGGAGAGTTAGAGAGAGAGAGAGGGGGGCCGGGTGGTGTCACATCTTGTTGGGTGCACATGATGCAATGCACAAGGACCTGGGTTCAAGCCCCCAGTCCCCACCTGCAAGGGGAAAGCTTTGCAAGTGGTGAAACAGTGCTGCAGGTGTCTCTCTGTATCATCCCCTTCCTCCTTGATCTGATAAATAAAGATTTTGGGGGGGAAAGAGAGAGAGACAGACAGACAGAGAGACACCTACCTGCAGCTCTACTTCACCACTCACACAACTTTTCCCCTGCAGGTGGAGACCAGGGGCTTGAACCCAGGTCCTTGCACACTATAGTGTGTGTACTTAACCAGGTGCGCCACCACCTGGCCCCCAATCTTTTTATCAAAAGAAATAATATGTGGCCTTGAGCTAGATAAAATGAGTAACTATCCAATGCTCCAGGGAAAGTGGTGGGGGCTGTGTATGGGGACATTACCACACCCAAATGACGGGGTTTCCTTATTTGAGAATCTGAAGCCACCTTTATAGAACTCCAGGGCCAGGAAGAACATTGTTTGGATAACTCTGTAGTTGGCGCTGTTGAAACATAATTGCATCACAAAAAGGGTACAAATGCATATCAAATACTAGAGTCTACTTGGAGGAATAGCTAAGATGTCACAATCATCCTCAGACTCTGTGACGACTTAGTAGCCTGTGCACGAGGCTCATTTCTCTCTTTTATGTCAGCATTCTTATATATATCTACAACTACCCTTCTTGGAACCACATACTGGCCCATCTGGTTGAGTGTGTGAGGACCCGAGTTCAAGCCCCCAGTCTCCATCCACAGGAGGAAGGTTTCACAAGTTGTGAAACAGTGCTGCAGGGGTCTTTCTTTCCCCTTCTCTCTATTTTTGCCTTCCCATCAATTTCTCTCTGTCTCTACAAATACATATATAGAGTTACCTTTCTCTCTGTTTGCCCTTTAGAATTTCTTTTTTTTTAAATTTCTTTATTGGGGATTAATGTTTTACAGTCGACAGTAAATACAATAGTTTGTACATGCATAACATTTCCCAGTTTTCCACAGAACAATACAACCCCCGCTAGGTCCTCTGTCATCCTTTTCCAGGACCTGTACTCTCCCCTGACCCACCCCAGAGTCTTTGACTTTGGTGCAATACACCATACCCTTTAGAATGTCACTTACAATTTTTTTTTTTTAAAGAAAAGGTTTCATTTTAGGGAAATATGACCCGAGGACAAGATGGCCCTAAAACAGGGCCCTGCTCTCAACAGTAAAACTACAACAATACTTGGAAAACTACAGATGGAAACAATTTCTCCAGCAAGAGACAGAGAGGTCAGCAGTCAAGTGGAGTTGGGAGGACAAAATAGACAAACAATTCCTCCCGAGAAGATGAAGGCTTCCCATGTGACAACAGACCACAAGTGCGAGAGAGAGAGAGAGAGAGAGAGAGAGAGAGAGAGAGAAAACGGTGTGAGACTCTGGTCTGGGAAGTAGTGTCAGCTATGCCACCATTCCAGCATCCCCATCCTATTAATACAACTTAGAAATGACACGAAAATGGGAATTTAAAAACTAAAGGGACAATGTATGGGGGGCTGGGGTGACATTTCACCGACAGAAACTTGCCTGAGTGTGGAGCTCAGAAAGATACAACCAAGATGGAGTGTGATGCCCACTGTATCAGGCCGTGGGAACTCAGAGAGGACTCATTTCCTAGCCCAGTGTATACTGCTCTCTGGGTATACAGCCTTACTAAGACCTTCAGAGATGAAGAGCAGAAAATTGGTGAAGGAGAGGAGAGAGGAAGTTGCAATGGTGGCGTTCTGGAGAGTGCGGCTTGCTGGAGCTCTGGGAGACATCAAGCCTGGAAGGCAGTTTCCAGGCAGGAGATCCTGAGTCCAGATTCCTGGCTCTTAACCTGCAGGTCATGTTCCCAGCCTGTCCTCGAGTGTGCACAGAGCCGAGACCTCATTGGCAGCAACTCCGTGTCTGCTGAGTGTTCCCAATTCTGAGCTTCAGGCTTGCACCCAGTCCTGTGAGCTCTGGTGGAGGGGTATTGACACACTGGTGATGAGTGTGAATAGCATATATTGAAAAGGTTGAAACTATACTTCCAGAATTTTTTTTTTTTGGTCATCTCAATGGCTTCACTGCTCCGGGTCAACTTTTTCAGACAGCAAGAGAGAAACAGAAAAAAAAAAAAAAAAAAAAAAAAGATGCACAGCACCAAAACTTCTCCCAGTGTGCTGTAAACCAAAGCTGCCTCAAAAACAAATCCACTGGGGGAGATAGCACAATGGTTATGCAAACAGACTCTCTTGCTTGAGGCTCCAAAGTCCCAGGTTCAATCCCCTGCACCACCCTAAACCAGAGCTGATCAGTGCTCTGGTAAAATAAATAAATAAATCCAAACCCTACAATATGGGGGGGGGGGGAAGAAGAAAGAAAAATTCAGTTTCTAAACTACAACAAGAAGGTGAAGGCTATCATTTACTCTCCCAATACTGATTAAAACACGCTGCTTCACACTGTTCATTGTTCTTTCTCTCTTTGTCTCACACACATCTGTTTTTCCAACCTGGTCAGTTCCCGTTTAAGCCCTTCCCAGGATTTATCCATCTTTTTTTCCCCCCTCTGTTGACTGGATTACTAGGAAAAGCTTTTTATTTTTCATTTGTTTTATTAGTGATTTCGTATGGATTTACACAATTATGAGATAACAGGTAACTTTGTTGGAGGCTTAATGGCTTACAGTACAGCTGTTAACACATGGATAGAGTCTCTCACCTCCCTGTAATCTGAGTCTGCAGAACACTGTCACCCTCAACCATTACCACGTACCAGGTCTCAAGGCATTCTTCACCCCTCCTTTCCCTCCCTCTTTAAAGTACTTTTTTAGGGACAATGCACTGTACCCAGCCCAAGTTTCAGTTTGCAATTTTTACTTTCTGTCCTTGTTTCTTAAGCACCACCTGTAAGTGAGAGCATTTTGGTATACTCACTGTCTTCCATTCTTTTTTCCCTTTCTGGATCTCATACATTTTGCTTTCTGTACTCACTGACATGTGGATAGCAGACTGGAGCAGCTCACTCGGAAAAGCAGTCTTCCTATCTTCAACATCAACCCTAACAGGGCAATCCGAGCCTGTTTTTAATCCTTCCAAAATAAAAGTCCATGGAGGTTGTCATTGGAATGAATCAGAAATGCCAGCGGTACGATTACAAAATATCTGGAGATTGTGAAATCAGATGGTTGCCATTTTATTTATTATTTTAGAATTCTTTTCCAGGTTATTTTTAGCAAATTTATTCTTTTTTTTTTTTTTTTCAGCAAGTACTGTTTTTCCATTATCTGGCAGAGTTGGTTTGTTCTTCTCTGTCAGTTAATTATCACTTGCCAGTGTGTTTTTCTAATGTCTATTATTTATGTCAAACCACCGTGTTCTCATCAAGGAGAAGGTTGAATTTGATAAGTTTTATCTTTAAGGAAACTTCAGTAGGTTGTTTTTATAAGTGCTCTAACTTTAAGTAAGTTAAGTATAATCAAATTGAAAGCTCATTTCTTTTATTTTTTATTTCTTTATTTGGGGGAGGTTTTACAGTCAACAGTAAATACAATAGTTTGTATATGCATAGCATTTCCCAGTTTTCCACATAACAGTACAATCCCCATGAGGTCCTCTGTTATCCTTTTCCAGGACCTGTACTCTTCCCCTCACTCACCCCAGAGTCTTTTACTTTGGTGCAATACACCAATTCCAGTCCAAGTTCTGCTCAGTGTTTTCCCTTCTGATCTTGTTTTTCAACTTCTGCCTGAGAGTGAGATCATCCCATATTCCTCCTTCTCTTTCTGACTGATCTCACTTAAAATGATTTCTTCAAGCTCCATCCAAGATGGGATGAAAATGGTGAATTCACCATTTTTAATAGCTGAGTAGTATTCCATTGTGTATCTAGACCACAGCTTGCTCAGCCACTCATCTGGGTTGCTTCTAGGTTTTGGCTATTACAAATTGTGCTGCTATGAACATAGGTGTACACAGATCTTTTTGGATGGGTGTGTTTGGTTCTTTCAGATATAAAGAACTCACCAGAATCAAAAACAAGGAAACAAATGACCCCATCCAAAAATGGGGAGAGGACATGAACAGAATATTCACTGCAGAGAGATCTGAAAGGCCGAGAAACATATGAAAAAAACGCTCCAAGTCACTGAAATGCAAATAAAGACAACAATGAGATGCCACTTTACTCCTGTGAGAATGCCATACATCAGAAAAAGTAGCAACAACAAGTGCTGGAGAGGGTGTGGGCACAAAGGAACCCTCCTGCACTGCTGGTGGGAATGTCAATTGGTCCAACCTCTGTGGAGAGCAGTCTGGAGACTCTCAGAAGGCTAGAAATGGACCTGCCCTACGACCCTGCAATTCCTCTCCTGGGGAGAGTTAATTTCTATAGGACCACCATAAAGAATGAGACAGTGCGTCAGCAGACTGCTCACTAGGAGGGAGCGTGTACAAGGCCCAAGTTCAAGCACAACCCCACCACACTGGGGGAAGCTCTGGTATTGCCGTGTCTTTCATGCCTGAAGCAGTAGAGATGCCAAGTTCAATACTGAGTGCCACTGAGCAGTTCTCTGGTTAAAAAACAAAATAAAATAATAAAACAAAATATGTTTTTTCTATGCAAAAATGCGTCATGACTTTTCCAACAATCATGTATGTGCTTAACACCACCATTTTAAAAACGGGAAAAAAATCAGGACCAAGGCAAATAAATGATGTTCTTTTTTTTTTTTTTTTAATTTTTTAAAAAATATTTATTTTCTTTATTTATTCCCTTTTGTTGCCCTTGTTGTTTTATTGTTGTAGTTATTATTGTTGTTGTCATTGTTGGATAGGCCAGAGAGAAATGGAGAGAGGAGGGGAAGACAGAGAGGGGGAGAGAAAGACAGACACCTGCAGACCTGCTTCACTGCCTGTGAAGCGACTCCCCTGCAGGTGGGGAGCCGGGGTTCGAACTGGGATCCTTGTGCCGGTCCTTGTGCTTTGCGCCACCTGCGCTTAACCCCCTGCACTACAGCCCGACTCCCAAATGATGTTCTTTTTAAAAAAAAAAAAACACCAGTGATTTACTATTGATTTATAAAATTACAAGACAGCAGGGGTACAACTCCATGCCATTCCCACCACCAGAATTCTGAATCCCCACTCCCTCCATTGGAAGCTACAATGTTCTCTCAAGGTTGCAGGTATAGTTTAACTATTGTTTCTACAACTATCCCCCCCAGCCTGCTTCTGTCTTTCCCTCACGGGGCAGGGCTCTGGGAAGCATCCGTGTTGTTCTAATTACTTTACTTGCCGCAGGGCCAGATCTAGAAATGAGGTCTCCCATCTCCTGGACTAATATTCTTGATTTTTTAAAAAATCATTTCATGCTATCTCCCTAGCATATCAGTTGCTCACTAGAGATGGAAAAGAAAAGATAGCCTTCAGGAGTTTCCTCCTGATGTCGACTTATTGCCTGTTAGCATTTTAACTTAAAGCGTAAGTTGATTTTTATGTCCAGCACTCAACATGTCTGTGCCCCATAGCTCATGCACTATTTTGATGCAGAGCAGAGATTCCCTAGGTGGGAACAGCCTGGCAGTATAGAAGTGATCCGTCAAAGGAGCTTCCGGATGAGAACACAAGCTGGAATGACACTGTCATTACAGTTCTGCAGAGCCTTGCAGAGCCCTGACTCCCGGTGCATGAAAACCATGAGATAATGGGGGCCAGGCAGTGGTGCACCTGGTTAAGGCCACATGTTAAAGGAGCTGGGTTCAAGCCCTGGCCTCCACCTGCAGGGGGAAAACTTCACAAGTGGTGAAGCAGGGCTGCAGGCGTCTCTCTGTCCGTCTCCCTCTCTACTTGCCTATCCCCTCTCAATTTCTCTCTTTGTCTCTATCCAATCATAAATAAAGACTTAAAAAAACACCTGTTAGTTAAAAAACGAGCTGATAAGTGGGTATTGTTTAAAGATGATAAGTGTGTAGTAGCTTGTTATACACAGAAATAGAAAAGGAGACTGAACAGAACAGTGTGCTCTTGGCTGAGTACACATACTGCAGTGTGGAAGGACCAGGGTTCGAGAGCTTCACAAGTGGTGAAGCACTGCTGCAGAGGTTTTCCTCTTTCCTTCTCTCTCCCTCTTCCTTCCCCCCTCAATTTATCTCTGCCTCATTGCAAAATAAATAAATAAAATGTTTTAAAGAGATAAAACAAAAACAGCTATGGACATCTAATTTTTGATAAGGGGGCCCAAAATATTAAATGGAGAAAGGAGGCTCTCTTCAATAAATGGTGCTGGGAAAACTGGGCTGAAACATGCAGAAGAATGAAATTGAACCACTTTATCTCACCAGAAACAAAAGTCAACTCCAGATGGATCAAGGACCTGGATGTTAGACCAGAAACTGCCAAATACTTAGAGGGAGATACTGGTGGAACACTTTGCCACCTAAACCTCAAGGGCGTCTTTGATGATACAAACCCAGTTGCAAGGAAGACCAAAGCAGAGATAAATCAATTGGTTCAACCCCTGTGGAGAGCAGTCTGGAGAACCCCCACAAAGATAGAAATGGACCTTCCTTATGAGCCAGTAATTCCTCTCCTAGGGATATATCCTAAGGGAAGCTCAGGTGAACTGAAGATGAGTTCTAAAGATAAACTCAGCTGCGGCTGGGTGGTAGTGGAAGGACTCAGGTTCAAGCCCCTATCCCCCACTCTCAGGGGGAAAGCTTTGTGAGTGGTGAAGCCGTGTTGCAGGTGTCTCTCAGTCTCTCTCCCTCTCTGTCACCCCCTTTCCCTCTCGATTTTTGGCTCTCTGTCCAATAAATAAAGATAATTGAAAAAAAAAAGCCAAACTCAGCCCACCTGCAACCTTCCTGGCCAATCTACCTGGCCGGGCAGTAATCTGCTATGATCTCCACCTGACTTCTTTCCTGGGTCATGTGAGACATGATAACTGTCTGAACAAGTTCAAAAACCTAAATAGTCATTATGATGTGGTACTAAAGAGCCACATCTCGTTACACATTGTTTGGTAACATAAATACTATTCTGTGTAGTTCAATGTCTTCAAAGCTTGCAAAAGCTCCTTGTATTTCCAGGTTACTTAAACATTCTATGTTGCTACCTATGTTGCTACAGTGTACTGAGGGGTGTACTGCTGTGTATATTTTGCTACATGCAGGTCATGCAGAAATGTAATTACATTTTCTGGATTTCATATTTCTGAACAAATGTAATTTGTAGCCTGGACACTTTATGTTGGATTTGATAGCACTGGCATGATTAAATTGGTCACTCAAATTAATAGCTTGTTTAGTAAAGTGACTTCTCATTTTGTGCATTTTTGTTTTGTTGTTTAAAAGCAGATTGAAACACAATTCACCTAAATTAATGTTGAACCTCCCAGTTAACTCTTGCAAAAGATTTGTGGCTGTGAAACACAGTCTATTGGCAACACCAGTGTGAATTTTGTGAAGCTACCAAGCGTCGAAGGAACCCAACACGATTCGATTACTTTATGAATTATTTCTTCCAACTTTTATTTCCTAAACCAACCCCCATAATAGTCCATGGACTACAGTCTATCACAGCAGATTCAGAGACTCAGGAAGGAGAAGGGACCCAAGTCTCTATGGCGGAATTAAGAAATGGTTTACTTGGGGGAAAACGAACTGATACCCCCTTGGGGAAATGTGAATGTGTACTTTTGTGACATTTCCTTAATAAAGTAATATTGGAACTGGAAAAAGAAATTTTCCTCTGTAATAGAGAGTAATTGTTATAGTTGCGAGGGCTAAAAAAATATCCTTATTTATTTTTGTAAACTCAGAGAATGTGGACAACCAAGAATGAATTATAGTAGAGGTTTTAGGTAGGATAATCTGTTCAGAGAGGCCAGTTAATCCTATCAATTGTGCCACTCCTGTGGGGACACTGACGATGGGGGAGCTATGCAAATGTGGGGGGGAGGCTATATGAGAAATCTCTTGACTTACTGCTCAGTTTTGCTGTTAGCCTAGTACTGCACTAAGGAATAAAGTTTTATTTAAAAAAAATCCTAAACTTAAGAGTACAGGCTTTTCTCCTAAGAAGCAATGAAACGTGAAAAAAAAATATATAAAAGATTAACATCTGATTGAATTGAGAAAAATATTTTGAAAAGTAGTGATTGCAACTAAGAAGGAAAACTTGAAAAGATTTCATTTAACTCTTTAAAGCACCAAAATTAAATCCATTAATTTCATAGGTTTCCCCTTATTTCTACTAAAATAAGTTTGACTTCATGGGCCAGGACAGTTTGGAAGCTTTGAAAGTGATTTGTATGTAGGGGACAGGTTATAAAATATTTAAGAATAGGAGTCAATATGTAAGCAAAGTAAGAAAAGATAGACTCTTCAGAAGATTTAAAATTATTTTTGCAAACAATTTTGCTTGAGATAATATTTGTTTAAAACTTATAAATTTCAGGTCATGTTTATCCATATGTCCACCATTGAAAGATGAATTCTCCTTCTTCTTCTTCTTCTTCTTCTTCTTCTTCTTCCTCTTCCTCTTCCTCTTCCTCTTCCTCTTCCTCTTCCTCTTCTTCCTCTTCCTCTTCCTCTTCCTCTTCTTCTTCTTCTTCTTCTTTTTAAACAACACACTTGGTTCCTTTATCCAATTTACTCTATAGTTTACCCCTTTCCTCTGTTTAATGGCCTTGAGAATTCTTTCTCTTAGAACCTGGTTGCAAAGAATTCAAAATTATAAGTCAGAGGCGTTCAAATCAATAGTAGTCTTTAGTTTTCAGAAATGTTTAAGAACAGAAAGGGGAAACACACAGTAAAGCTTGGACTGCTTTGGCATATTGCAGAAAGAAGGACGGGAGAGGGGTTGGGGCCCTAGGGGGGCCTTTCAGATTTTAGAACTGCTGGTGGGAAAGGACCTACGTTGGGGATGAGAGTGTTGTGCAGATGCCTGAAATGATGAAACAACAACAACAAAAGTATTTTAAACCATTAACTGTGCAGTAAAAAAGTAAGCTGAACTGGGGCCGGGCGGTGGCACACCTGGTTGAGCACTCAAACGACAGTGCACAAGGACCTAGGTTCAAGCCCCCTGGCTCCACCTTCAGCGTGGAAGCTTCACAAGTAGTGAAGTAGAACTGCTGGTCTCTCTACCTCCTCTCCCTCTCCCTCTCCCTCTCCCTCTCCCTCTCCCTCTCCCTCTCCCTCTCCCTCTCCTTCTCCCTCTCCTCCCTCTCCTTCTCTCTCTCTTTCCTTCTCCCTCTCCTTCTCCCTCTCCCTCTCCCTCTCCCTCTCCCTCTCCTTCTCCCTCTCCTCCCTCTCCTTCTCTCTCTCTTTCCTTCTCCCTCTCCTTCTCCCTCTCCTTCTCTCTCTCTTTCCCTCTCCCTCTCTCTCTCTCCCTCTCCTTATCCCTCTCCTTCTCTCTCTCTCTCTTTCTCTCTCCCTCTCCTTCTCCTTCTCCCTCTCCCTCTCCCTCTCCCTCTCCCTCTCCCTTCCCTTCTCCCTCTCCTTCTCCCTTTCCCTCTCACTCTCCCTCTCCCTCTCTCTGTCTCTCTTTCCCTCTCCCCCCCCATCTTTGTTTTCTCTCAATTTCTGGCTATCTCTATCTAATAAATAAATAAATAAATAAATAAATAAATAAAGATAATCACTTTTAAAAATATTTATTTTATTTATTTATTCCCTTTTGTTGCCCTTGTTGTTTTATTGTTGTAGTTATTATTATTGTTGTTGGATAGGACAGAGAGAAATGGAGAGAGGAGGGGAAGACAGAGAGGGGGAGAGAAAGACAGACACCTGCAGACCTGCTTCACCGCCTGTGAAGCGACTCCCCTGCAGGTGGGGAGCCGGGGTTCGAACCGGGATCCTTATGCCGGTCCCTGTGCTTTGCGCCACCTGCGCTTAACCCGCTGCGCTACAGCCCGACTCCCAGATAATAACTTTTTAAAAAGCAAAACTTAATTGTTCATTGTATATAGAAATTGATTCCTGAACTTCCAATACCATTCGGCTAGCTTGTATGTCTCCTCTCATTCTCCCACCACACTGTTTTGATTACTACTGCCCCGTAGTTTATTTTACTTGTTTATTTATTTATCTTGCTACCAGGGTTATCACTTGTGCTCACGTGTCTGCACTATTTTTTTACATTCTTATTTTTGTTCTAATTTTTATTAGATAGGACAGAGAGAAATTAAGAGAGGACAGGGAAATAAAGAGGGAGAGAAAGACAGACACCTGCACACCAAGCACACCAACTTTACCACTCATGAAGCCGGCCTCTTGCAGGTGGGGTGTAGGGGTTCAAACCCGGCCCGTGAGCTTGGCACTATGTGTGTTCAACCCAAGACGGAGAGTGTGCTGCCCTCATAACTAACAACCAAAATTTAGTCTTCACATAATCATAAGGTTTTTCCTATAAAATAATTAGAGAAGTGGAATGAATAGTTTAATTCAGAGGTAGAGTCACACTGTTTTTTTTTTTTTTGTTTGTTTGTTTTGCTCTGTTCAACTCTGGCTTATGTGATGATGGGGATTGAACCTAAGGCCTCAGAGCCTCAGGCATGAAAGTCTGTGACATAACCATTGTGCTCTTTTCCCAATCTGTCAGGCATTTTTATTTTTTAGAGTGAACTTAGTGGTGAGGAGTTATCACATTGCTTATTAAGGATACTATAACAAGTACCACAGACTGCATGGCCAACAACAATAGAAATACACTCCTTCCACAGTTCTGGGCACTAGCAGTCAAAGACCCGGAGTCACTAGGGCTGAAGCCTTCTGAGTCCTGAGAGGGAAAAAGCTGTTCTGTGCCTCTCTTGAAGCTTCTGATTTTGGTGTTCCTTGACTTACTTGTCTGTCTTTCCTTCCCTTTCGCAGGCCATCATTCCTACGTGTATCTATGTCCTAATTTATCCTTTTCATAAGGATCCAAGTCACATTGGATTAAAGAGCACGTCATAGTAGCCACTTGCATCTGAAATGATCCTTGATTTCTCATTTTCATAAGGATGGGCTAAGGAGCTCACCCTACTCCTGTATGACCTTGGATTCACCAATTATATCTGAAATGACTCTAGTACAGATAAGGCCTCACTCTGAGGTGTGAAGTGTGACGTCCTTGAAGTATGGAGGTTAATACTTCAACACATTAACAGGGGTGTAGCATGGGAGAGGACAGTTTAACCCATAACCATTATTATTTTGCTTTCCATTGTAAATATTCATGAGCAATGAAACATGCCCCTTGGGACTGTGTCTAACCTAAAAAAAAAAAAAAAGTCTTAAAATCGTGGCCCAGCAGAATTAGGCAGAACTTGCAGTCTGAGCCACAGTACTGCATGTACCAGAGTAATACTCTGATTTTTAAAATTTTTACCAGAGCACTGCTCAGCCTTGTTTTATGGTGGTGTCGGGAATTGAACCTGGGACCTTGGAGCCTCAAGTATGACAGTCTCTTTGCATAACCATTAGCCTATCTCCCCCACCTTTATCTCTGATTTCCTCTCATAAAGTAAACTAAACTTTTAACTATTGCCTACTAATTAATAAACAAAATAGCCAACTGACCGGCTAAGCAAGTCACTGATGTAGAAGAATTTGAATGCTTGATTGGTCTGCTGACTGAAATAGAGTCCATTTCATAAGGTAGATGCAGAAATGGTGGTCTCTTATAGACACTTCAAGAGTATAACACCCAGTAAAGTGTACTGTTGGATAGATGTTCTAAAAAGAATCTGAAAAATCAGGGGTCAGGCAGTGGTGCACTGGGTTAAGCATATAGTACGAAATGCAAGGATCCCTGTTCGAGCCCCCGGCTCCCCACCTGTAGGGGTACGCTTCATGAGCAGTGAAGCAGGTCTGCTTCACCTTTCTCTCTCCCTCTCTATCTCTCCCTCCTCTCTCAATTTCTCTCTGTCCTATCCAGTCAAATGGGGAAAAAATGGCCTCCAGGAGCAGTGGATTCGTAGTGCCAGCACCGAGCCCCAGTGGTAACCCTGCAGGCAATAAACAAACAAACAAACAAAATGAAATAATCCAATGTGAAAATCTTCAGTTTTATATAATTTGCTTCTGAGGAAACTATAAGGGTGCCACCCATCCTGAATTCTATGGAATTGTTCCAATCTTACTAGGAAAATCTTACATCCTGTCAGCGTCATCTCCGTGTCTGAACAAACGCTTACCATGTACTGCCATGGCAAAACTAGGTGTTGGTCGATGCTGACCTGTTGTTTTACTACCTCAGTATTCCGGGCACAAATTTTTGAAAAATGCACCCATGAACAAGCTAAAATATTGTTATTGGTCGTGTTTTAAAGAATATAATCTTTTTTTTAAAAAAGATTTTATTTATCTATTAATGAGAAAGATAGAAGAGAGAGAGAGAGAGAAAGAACCAGACATCACTCTGGTACATGTGCTGCCGGGGATTGAACTCAGGACCTCATGCTTGAGAGTCTAGTGCCTTAGCCACTGTACCACCTTCCGGACCACAAGAATGTAATCTTTATAATAAAAAAAAAAAAAACTTGAATTTTTGTTGTTTTTTAAAAGACACTGCTAAAAGGAGTGTTTTATTTTCATAACACTACATGGATATGTGTCTGTTTTTAGCAAACTGTAAAGCAGATATGCTAGAAGGTACATTTATAGGGGCTGAATCAGTTGTGTTCTATGTTTTTTTATTCAAATTGGAATTGCTAATACTCATTAAAATGACTGGAAGTTGTTGCCTCTTTGAAGTAGACAACGTACTCTGAGGCCTCTTACTATGACAGAACAGTTTCTAATAGTTTTAAATATCTGATACAGATTACCTATGTGACTGTATATCTGAAAACTGTGTAGTTTGATTTTTGACTAGTTCTAACTTTTGGAGAATTTCACCAAGTGCTACTGCTTCTTGAGATACTGTGCATTGGTTTCAGAGAAAAACACTATTTTGAAACCAAGCTTGTATTTCCATATATTAAATTTTGAAAGTTGGATTTCACTTTTTATAGAGTTTCTATGATACTAAATACTAGATAAAATATCTTGGGTCTCTATGGAACTAGAAGGTTGTTTGAGGGGCCAGGCAGCCAGGCGGCCAGGAGATGATTAACCAATTATATCTGAAATTAACCAACTATATCTGGTTCAGCGCACACACTATAATGCACAGGGGCCTGGGTTTGAGCCCCTGCAGGGAGGAAGCTTCACAAGTGAGGAAACAGGGCTGCAGGTACCTCTCGGCCTCTCTCCCTCTCCATCTCCCTCACCCTTTCTCTCTGTCTCTATCCAATAATAAAAATAAATTAAATACAAATTTAAAAATAAATAAAACAAAGAGAGAAAAAAGAAAGTTGTTTGAATTTTCACTTCTGATTCATGATTTTATTCCTGCCGATGTTATCTAGTAGGACAAACACAAATTTAAAATATTCCTGAGTGCCCACAAAAAGAGATAAGCTCTGAAAATCAGCCTAGATTTGGTTGGAATAGACTTTATTTCATGAGTGAAAGTGTATTAGTGACATCTACTTTGACTAACAAAAGAGATGCCACTGTCTCCACTTCACTGGACAGCAAGTTGAGGTACAGAATTAAGGAATTTGATCACATACTTCTTCTTCTTCTAGCGTTTGACATACTAAGAAGTAGTTTTGAGGGAGTCGGGCGGTGGCACAGTGGGTTAAACGCACGTGGCTCAAAGCACACGGACCCACATAAGGATCCCGGTTCGAGCCCCCGGCTCCCCACCTGCAGGGGAGTCGCTTCAGGGGCGGTGAAGCAGGTCTGCAGGTGTCTGTCTTTCTCTCCTCCTCTCTCTCTGTCTTCCCTTCCTCTCTCCATTTCTCTCTGTCCTATCCAACAACAAAGCAACGTCAACGATGGCAATAATAACCGCAACGAGGCTGCAACAACAAGGGCAACAAAAAGGGGGAAAAATGGCCTCCAGGAGCAGTGGATTCATGGTGCAGACACTGAGCCCAGCAATAACCCTGGAGGGAAAGAAAAGAAGTAGTTTTGATTGATCTCAGGCTTTTGTGGTGTCAAAGAGCATGTCTCTCCACTATGCCAAACCACTTCCTTAAAAAACAAAAGGAACGCCAACAACAATAATAACTACAACAATAAAACAACAAGGGCAACAAAAGGGAATAAGTAAATAAATATTAAAAAAAATAAAAAAAAAAATAAAAGGGAGTCGGGCTGTAGCGCAGCGGGTTAAGCGCAGGTGGCGCAAAGCACAATGACCGACGTAAGGATCCCGGTTCAAACCCCGGCTCCCCACCTGCAGGGGAGTCGCTTCACAGGCGGTGAAGCAGGTCTGCAGGTGTCTGTCTTTCTCTCCCCCTCTCTGTCTTCCCCTCCTCTCTCCATTTCTCTCTGTCCTATCCAACAATGACAACAACAATAATAACTACAACAATAAAACAATAAGGGCAACAAAAGGGAATAAATAAATAAATATTTTTAAAAAATTTTTTTAAAAAACAAAAGGAAATGGGCCACTGACTATTAGGCTAAGTCCACCTGGCATTTATACCATTTTCAGAAATAGTTCGAGAATCGTGGTTTCATTCTTAATAGAGTCAGCAAATAAAATTTTTGTTTGCTTGTCTTTTTCCTCCCTCCTTCTCCTCCTCTTCTGACTCCTTCTCTTTCTCCAGGCTATTAGCAGGGCTTCCTAGATCTAGGCTGACTTTTTAGACAGATGAAAGGAGAAAGACAGAGGACGGGCGAGACACCATAGCACCCACATTTCCTCCAAATCTGCGCCATGCGCACAGCAGATCACATATGCTACCCAGGGAAGCCACTCTGCCAACTACAGCAAATTTAAGTGGAAAGAAGCTAGACTAAATATCAAAAGGGACTTCTTCCCTTTTTTTTTTTTGAATTAAAATGTTTTATTTTTATTTTTTTAATTTATTTTTTTTATAATTTATTTCTTTATTGGGGAATTAATGTTTTACATTCAACAGTAAATACAATAGTTTGTACATGCATAACATTCCCCAGATTCCCATTTAACAATACAACCCCCACTATGTCATTCATCGTCTTTCATAGACCTGTATTCTCCCCACCCACCCACCCACCCACCCCAGAGTCTTTTACTTTGGTGCAATACACCAGTTCCATTTCAGGTTCTACTTGTGTTTTCTTTTCTGATCTTGTTTTTCAGCTTCGGCCTGAGAGTGAGATCATCCCATATTCATCCTTCTGTTTCTGACTTATTTCACTCAACATGATTTTTTCAAGGTCCATCCAAGATCGGCTGAAAACAGTGAAGTCACCATTTTTTACAGCTGAGTAGTATTCCATTGCGTATATATACCACAACTTGCTCAGCCACTCGTCTGTTGTTGGACACCTGGGTTAGGACTTCTTCCCTTTTTAAATTTTAAAGCAAATGAATCCCAGTAGAGAAGCTTCTTTTCCCCTTGTGGGGGTGACAAGTTTCAGGGGTATAATTTGAACAGTTTTTGCACACACCTACACATATATAATTATAACAACTCTTTATCAACCCCTCTGGTAATTATATATACACACACATGCATTTGTCAGTAATTCTTAAAGCCCTAGGCATGTTTACTCACTTCTTTGTTGATTGAACCAACACTTTATATGTGTGACTGAAATTTAGGTTTAGTTATGTAAGCTGGGCTGTCTTTCTACAGCCAGTGTTTGGAAGAGAACTTAAAAGTATTTTGGAGAAATTCTACATATTTATATTAATATATTAATAAAAATTTAATTCATGGGCAAAGTTTTACATGGTCTGTTTGCAAAAAAAAGTATTTTGAACCAAATGTATTAAAACAATTACATAAATGTATATATATTGGTTAGTTTGACCACAAGGTACATTTAGCGCACTGTTAGAACCTTTGTTTAGTGTGGTCGTTAGGGCTTGAAAGACAAGTAGCTTTTTGTACTATTATGGATTGCAAATAACTTCTGAACAAATAGCGTCGATGAACCAAGCAGTCTCAGAAATATGTGGACGACAGTATAGATAGATGAAAAAGCTGAGTTTGCTATGACTGCTGTCAAATCGGAGCTGAGTGGCACCTTAGAAAGCAAGACTTCTTTTTAGTAAGCAGAAGAGACTCCAGTGACACCAAGATGATCCTGCCTTCAGCCACTGTGTACTTTAACATTCAGCTTTGACTTAGATGTTTTACTCTCTGAAGAGCTGACATACGATCATTATTTCCTATATCAGTCTACATTACCTTCAAGAACAATAGACTGCTCATACAAAAGAGAAACAAATCAGGCATGTGTAAAGTAATTGGCACTACAAAGAAACAGCTGAACTTATTTAATGATACCCTACATCCTCGTAAACGTGTAATTGCAGCCTGGATGTTTTTCATTTGCAGTTTTAAATTAATCAAAACATTAATGTTTTCCAGTGTCACTTCCTTAGGTTCCATTATTATCTGTTTTATTTTTTCCCAAAGGGTAGACGATTGTAATGCCGAGGAGAATAACAAAGCAGAAGCAGATTATACAAGAAGTACATACCTTGTGACCACCAGAAATGGCACGCGGTGCTTGCCACAGCGTAGTAATTAGCTGTTACTGTCCGTCAGAAGGGAAGGGTGGGGA
The DNA here is from genome assembly GCF_950295315.1 of Erinaceus europaeus. Taxonomy (NCBI): domain Eukaryota; kingdom Metazoa; phylum Chordata; class Mammalia; order Eulipotyphla; family Erinaceidae; genus Erinaceus; species Erinaceus europaeus. Next base: position 4,919,365 of record NC_080179.1, read on the forward strand.
CCAAAAAGGAAAGGCTTGGTGTTAATGGAGGGTCAGGTGAGCCTAGTGAAGAAACCCTTGAGGAACTTGAAGCCAGTGCTCTAAGGTGGACATCCGAGATCGAATGAAACCTGTAGGTTCAAGGACATGCCTTTTGCGACTGAGAACCTTGAAGATATTTTTGTCCATCAGTTCTAGCAGTGTGTTACATATGCACACATCTCTGGCCATTCTACAAATATATGCTAAAAATAGTGCTTCACATATAAATGTGACATTCTTCATGAAGCCAATTTCAAATAGCCAGTTACAGTTCGGATAACAGGTGGATTCAACGCAAAATCCAATTTAAGTTCAGAAGCAGCAAACGAAGGTCTTTTAGCTGGTGGTATTTTATAGGTGGCGAATATTTACATCTGATAAATAAAGTGGCCTAAAGTAAATACAGGCCATCTGCTATAGCTGAGGGATACCTCAGGAATGCCAAACTTAATAAGAATAGCATTAATTCAAGTGCTGAATCAAGGACAGAAATCATCAAGAATTTTCCTCTTAAATACCCATATATGTGGTAGAAAGATTTATTAAAATTTCTTTCTTAAAATTTTTTTTAACCTTTATTTATTGGATACAGAGCCAGAAATCAAGAGGGGGAGGGAGAGGTAGAGAGAGAGGCAGAGACACCTGCAGCCCTGCTTCACCATTTGCAAAGCTTTCCCCCTGCAGGTGGGGACCAGGGGCTCAAACCTGGGTCCTTGAGCCCTGTAACATGTGCGCTCAACCAGGTGCATCACCATCCAGCCCTTGAATTTCCTTTTAAAACTATATCATGACTTGAACTTTTGAAAATTTATTTAATTTACCTAGTAATTTCATGGATCCATGTCCTAGAAAATAATTCATAGTTAGCTTGTTGGATTGAGGCAGTACAAACTCGTACAAGAAACCCTTCTTGCAATTGAAAGAATAAAAGCACAGGAAGCTTAAATTTCTTTCTTTCTTTACCATTGTCTTTGGGTATGGGTGTGCCAAGAAACTCCTTTAAACTATGTATGAGGTAGCATTAGTAGAAAGCCCCCACATTCATTAGTAAGGAGTCTAAAAATAAGATCAGGTAGTCTCAAATATTTGTTTTGGCCTAGCCTTCTCTTTTCGTGATTTCAGCTGTGTAACTGAGTCTGTGCACAGTCGTACTCAGTACTGTCATATCCATCTTTTAGCCAGACAGGCCTCTAAAATGGGACTCGACTATCAGCAAGGCTTGGACAGCAGCCACCACATGAAAGCTCTCCAACAGTCCCTGATTTAAGTGGTTCCCATTCCACCAAAGGGCTGGGAGTACTCCCACCTCATGCTCACATGCGACACACGTGAGCTTTACGATGGCTTCGTTCATCAAGACTAAGTTCTCAGCCCCTACTCCGTACCTCTCAGGGAGTCAACAGGAAGACTAGGCTGTGCTTGTGCTTCTTGGCATCACCTGTGTTGTCTCACACCACAAAGCAGATAGAGCCAGGCATCTGCAAACAAGTCTAGGCTTGAGTCCTCGCTTTAGCCTTCTCTGACGGAGTGACCTTAGGTGAGGTACTTCAACTCTTGCATACAGGGGAGGTAATAACCATATGCCTTAATGGGGGTGCTGTGAAGCTGAACATGAAAATAGCCCGATAAACACCTTGTTTAATATCTGACACATACAGAGTATTTTTTGTTCCATGCACGGCTCAATGCAGATAATAATTTAATAAGACATTTATTTATTTCCTCATTTATTTTTATTATTATTTGTGATTTAATATTTTGCTTTACAAAATGATAACATGGATATAATCCCACCACCAGAGTTCTGTGTCCCCATCCCCTCCACTGGAAACTGCAGTAGTTCTCCTAAGGTCACATATATGGGTTGACTATTCTAACTATAACAATCTTTCTATAAATATATATATTTGGGGGTCTGGCGGTGGCACAGCGGGCTAAGCACACCTGACGCAAAGCGCAAGGACCGGCGTAAGGATCCGGGTTCGAGCCCCAGGCTCCCCACCTACAGGGGAGTCGCTTCACAGGCGGTGAAGCAGGTCTGCAGGTGTCTGTCTTTATCTCCCCCTCTCTGTCTTCCCCGCCTCTCTCCATTTCTCTCTGTCCTATCCGGCAATGAACGACATCAACAATAACAATAATAACCACAACGAGGGCAACAAAAGGGGTAAAAAATGGCCTCCAGGAGCAGTGGATTCATGGTGCAGGCACTGAGCCCCAGCAATAACCCTGGAGGCAAAACAAAAACAAAACAAAAAGATATATATATATATCCATTTTTCTCTGGCCCTGCCTTCTCTTCCTTTCTAAGTCACACCTTCACCTATTGCTACTTCTGAATGTCCTTCCTTTTTTCCTTATCTCTCTCTGGGTCCTGATGGAGTTGGAGTTCAGAGCCCTCTGGTCATCTTCCCCTGACATTTATCCCTCTGGGAATATGGACCAACATTCTTTATGGGGCACGAAAGGTGGGAGTCCTGGCTTCTGTAATTATATCTCCACTGGACATGACATGGGTTGTTGGTAGATGAGTCCATATCCCCAGCCTGAATAAAACATTTTTTATAAACATCTTTGGGGAAAAAACACTTCTTGTATTTTTATTCTTAAAGTTGAAATAAACACTCTAGACTATATTTTCTACTTGTATAACTAAGAAGGACTTTGTCCAGGGCAGATTAAGTCTTCTTTATTGCGATAGCATCTTTTTTTTATTATTAAAATTTTAAGCTATTGGTCTGTCTGACCAGAAATTCAAGGATGCAAGATAAGAGATATCAGCTAGTCATTATTTTATGACTTTGAGACATCTTCAACTTTACTGTACTTGTAACTGATGTCTTAATACAATTGTTTATTTCATGAGGTACAAGAAACAAATCAGCAGTATGGGAGTGCTATCAGTATTTACTAAAAGCAAACAAAATAGAAGATTGGGCACAGTGGTTATCCTGTCGAGGTAAGGAAGATGCTGGAAATGAAAAAAATCTCATACTAAACACGTGGACAATATCCCAAATGAACATTATGGAGTTCTGATTTTTTTTTTTTTTTTTTTTTTTGCTGAGAATTAAGAACGTAAATTTCATACATAAGTGTATCACCAGCTTAGTAGGAGCCGGCTTCAAAGTACTACTTAGAAAGAGGTTGGTTATGTGGGGGCTGGCCTTAGGAGCACATATCACCAAGCACAAGGATCCAGGTTCAAGTCCCCACTCCTCACCTGTAGGGGGAGGGTACTTCACAAGTGGTGTCTATCTTTCCCTCCCCATTTCTATCTTCCCCTCCTCTCTCAATGTCTCTAATGAAAGGAAGAAAGAAAGGAAGGAAAGTGGCTATGCACTGTAGAATATCTGAGACTGAAGGGATGGAATATGACAGTGGGTAGCAGAAGAGTCTTTGCTGAGATGAATGAAGGCTTTGTGGTGAGGGGCTGTGAAGGGCTTCCAAGCAACCACACATAGTAAAGGTGTATAGAGGTCAACTAGATGACTGAGAGGCTCAACAGTCCGTTCCTGTTCTGGTCTGCAGAGGAAGACAAAGCCAGGTAAGCTCAGGAACATTAAGGTGATACTCTGTATCTGTCTTCTGTATTATGGAAGATTGACTATGAAGGAACAGACTTATATTGTAGCACGGAGAAGTCAGAAAAATATGCTACCTCTGACAAAAGTTGAGAAGCAACATTTATCAAATGGAATTTTTTTTTAAGTTGATTCAGTTTCAGTGTTGCTTTTCAATGAATGTGACTGCCTCTTTCTAAATTCTTTATTTTCGAATATGATCCCCTAAGACTAGTGAACATTTATAAACTTTCCATATAAGAATACAATCCAGGGGGCCAGTGGTAGTGCACCAGGTTAAGTGCACATAGTACGAAGCACAAGGACTGGTGCAAAGATCCTGGTTCGAGCCACCCGCGCGGGGTGTGTGTGTGTGTGTGTGTGTGTGTTTCACAAGCAGTGAAGCAGGTCTGCAGGTGTCTGTCTTTCTCTCCCTCTCTTTGTCTTCCCCATCTCTCTCGATTTCTCTCTGTCCTATCCAACAACAACAGCAACAACAAAAAAGGGCCTCCAGGAGCAGTGGATTCATAGTGCAGGCACCGAGCCCCAGCAATAACACTGGAGGCAAAAAATATATATATGAGAAAAGAATATGATTCTTTTTTTTTTCTAATCAAGGTAAACTTTACACCACTTAGAAATCACCTTAACTATCCTAAAGGCTATATATTTCCGTGACTGCTAGTACATTCACAATGTTATAGTTCCAGAACACTTACATTATTTCAAAGTAAAAATATTCTTTAAGCAGTGACTACTCACTGTCCTCCAGCAAGTTCCTCTATGAATTGACTTTAGGAACACATTTCTTTGGGAATTTCTGCATTTTCTCTTAATTTTATAATTAGAAACAAAAGACTTGTGAGTGCATCTGAGTGAGAAAGAAAGAAAGAGTCAGCATTCATGACAAACTTTGCAACGTCAAATATGTTGGACTATTCCAGCAAAGTGGAAACCTAGGAGGATATAGAGTTTTCTTTCTTTTAACATTTTACTTATTGCATATAGACAGAAATTGAGAGAAGGGGGGGGGGAAAATGGAGAGGGGAAAGAGAGACACCTGCAAAACTGCATCATCACACATGAAATTTTCTCCATGGGGGCGGGGCGGGGGGAGTTGAATTTGAGTCCTTGTGCATTTAATTTTCAATTGCCAAGGGTCTGTCTAGTCAGTCAGAGGTTATAGATATGCCAGAGAGGGGTCAGAAGGACTCAGTCATCTAGCACCTGCCTTCCATGCATGAGTAGCTGGGTTGGAGGCCAGCCACATGAGAAAGCTATGACCTACACATGGAGACATGACCGGCCTGTGACAGGAGAAGCCCCATAAATGCGGTAACAGTGGTGCCTCTCATTGTGCATCTCTCCCTGCCTCCTCCCGTCCCTGCTTCCTATCTGAAATGTTAAAAAGAATAAAAAACTCATTATAGGAATCTGTGGAATACTGCATGAGCATGGCCCTGCTACACACACACACACACACACACATACACACATCTAGAATTTGTGAAATATTCCTGTGAAACAAAGAAAACCTTTTCAATGGCAACATGGTATTATGGCTCCTAAGTTAAACTTAGAAGTCTTCACCCAAAAGACACTCTGTCCTGAGTCTGAGCTCTTCCGGTGATAGTTGGTGATAACCCTATTTCTCTTCTGAGCCGCATAGTGGTGACCGTTCTTTATTCTGCGTTTGGCCTGGGTGAGCACATCAGATGCAGCAGAGAAAACAGGATGTCTAACGGGTAAGTGAAAAAACAAATTAAAAATAAAATTAAAAACCCCATTTTATGTTTCAGCCCTAAATTCTTAACAGTTTAAAATTAGAATCTTGTTTTTTTCTGGTTGGGATTTTTTTTTTTTCAAGTTAACCTAGTCATAAACTTAAAAACTTTGGCAATGATCTTTAGGACATCTATTTCCCTTTAAACTGATTTAAAACTAACATGGTTCCATATAACCATCAGTACATTCAGAGGAAAGTTGTGGTTTTTGAATTCTGGAAAAAATAATATGTGACTTTTAAAAGAAATCTTAATTTTCAGTCTGTCAATTGATTTCTTGGGAGGAAAGCTTGCCAGTTCAGTCTTAGGATTTATGATATAAGTGGTGTTTTTAAGCATTTTTTGTTTAATTTTTAATGAAGTGGTGTTTTTAAAATCTCTGTTGTCATTGTCAGTAGATTTTTCTCATAATTTTCCTTTTTTCATATTTTGAGAATTTTTATTTCATTTTCAATTCCTTTCCATTTCATGAGCCCCCAACTGCCACTGGACGACATGACTGTTCTCATTAACCAGGATTTAAGATTTCCTAGCTCAAGCTCAAGCTTCACCGGCTTTAATGGTACAGTTCTTGTTTGCTTACTTTCTAGTTATCTTTTCTTCGTACCCCACTGATATCTTTCATCTGTTCTTTTCATCCTTCTGAGTTTTTGGCATATGGGGACTCCTAAGGACAGTGAAAAACAAAGTCTCCCTCTCATGTTTTTTAGACATACAGTGACATACTTACCATGCCTACAGTTACTTCTCATGCAAGTGTCAATTTGAAGCAATGTTTTTCTCAACTGACCCTCCTTTAAGTTACCTGCAAATGGAGAGTTGGGTGGTAGTGCAGTGGGTTAAGCGCATGTGGCGCAAAGCTCAAAGACCCGCAGAAGGATCCCGGTTTGAGTCCCCGGCTCCCCACCTGCAGGGGGCGGTCTCTTCATAGGCGGTGAAGCAGGTCTGCAGGTGTCTATCTTTCTCTCCCCCTCTCTGTCTTCCCCTCCTCTCTCCATTTCTCTCTGTCCTATCTAACAATGATGACATCAGTAACAACAACAATAACTACAACAACAATGAAAAACAAGGGCAACAAAAGGGAAGTAAATATTTTTTTAAAAGATTAAAAAAAAGTTACCTGCAAATGGGAATGGCACAAGTTAGGAGAAACACTTCTCTTATGGAGCATAAAAATTAAAGCACTTGTTCTTGTTGGAAGAGCCTGTGGAGAATACACAGTGTCGTTATCTTTTGTGCCTTTTTGAAGCACCTGTCAACAGAAGCCATCTCTTATAAGAGAACCCTGTAACCTTTAGGGGTTAGTTTAGGGTCCTTTAGGACCCTGTTTCTGACTTCAAAAGATAAACCAAAACTTACCTATGAGTGAGGAGAAAGAACTTCAAAATGTGGGAAGAAAAAGGAGGGAGGGAGAGAGAATGAGAGAGAGAGAGAGAGAGATGGGAAGTCGGGAGGTAAAAGCAGTTGACAGTAGTAGCTAAACTGTAAATCCTCTATCTCTGTCCACCAGACCACATCCCAACTGAATCCACGGCACCACGCCCACAGTCTTGTGGGGCTCCTGATGAAAAGTGCAGATACAGGGCATATATTCACGCTCATCTGCCTTCACTACGGCGCGTCAGTCCAGCCTGTGCTCGGGTTGTGGAATCTGCTTGGAGTTTCAATGTGTGGGATCGACTCCCAGGGTTCTGGAGAGATTTACAAAGGTAAAGTAACTTGCTGGCACTAGAGGCCTGGATGCCCCCAGGGGTTCTGAACTACAAGGGGGAGAGGGTGGCTCAATGGGGTGGGGGGGGGGGACAGGGAAAAATCCCCGGAAGGCTTGTCTGGTGTTTTGCAGTCACTCATTTGTCCCTCCAGGAGGTTACCTGGACAGATCTAGAGACATAGCTAGGATAAACAAACCGGTATGGCTGGTTACAGCTTGTTGATGCGAGGTGGGGAAGGCGCGTGTTTGCTCAGGGGCCAGAGGGTGCTGCTGGCAGAGATTTAAATGAGTCCTCCTCCTCGCTGCTTCTCCACAACTTGTGGGCACATCCTGGGCTGGGCGCGAGCCCCCAAACTCCTGTGGGAGCTGACATTCCCAGCCTCCGTTTGTTTCCTCCTGTGAGGGCTGGGCTCTGATCTTTGCGCCCCCTTCCTGTCCTTTGATTCTGGTTCTTTGAGGAAAGCCTGGCTAAGAGCTCCTGGGTAGGACACATACCCTTTGAGGAAGGCGGGCCGGAATGGGAAGGTCTCTGAATCAAAGATAATATGTATTTAGATGGCCATATTATAAGTGACTTTTGTATAAAAACAAACAAGTCCTTAAGCCCAGACTAAAGGTTTTTTTTTTTTTAATTTTTAAATTGTTAGTGATTTGATAATGATTAACAAGACTGTAAGGCAATAGGGGTACAACTCCATACAGTCCCACCACCAGAGTTCTGTATCCCATCCCCTCCATTGGAAGGTTCCTTGTTCTTTACCCCTCTGGGAGTATAGACCAAAATTCTTTATGGGGAGCAGAAGCTGGGAGTTGTGGCTTCTGTCATTGCTTCTCCATTGGACATGGATGTTGGCAGGTGGATCCACCCTCCCCAACCCAGCCTGTTTTTCTCTTTTCCCTAGTAGGGCAGGGCTTTGGGGAGGGGAGGTTCCATGACACCTTGGTGGGGTCGTCTGCCCAGGGAAGTCAGGATGGAATCATGGTAGCATCTGCAACTTGGCGCCTGAAAGGCGGTAAGATATAAGGCAGGGCAAATTGTTTCCTAAACAGGAACACATGAAATTTGTTCGGATCTTTGTATGGGAAGGAGCTAGGAAGTCTATTTTAGCTATGTCCCAAATTACTTTAGTAATTTTTGCCTGAGCCTGATAGCTGATGTGCAGGTGAACTAAAAATATAGTCTGGGAAGATGGGGTTAGAATTGAGAACAGGACTAGAGCGCTGGGAAGATGGGGTTAGAATTGAGAACAGGACTAGAGCGCTGGATAAGGACAGAGAGAGCTCCCAAGCACGAAGAAAAGTACCTAAACACCGAGACCTGTCCACCCCACGGATCTGACCGAGGGCCCAGATCTAATCTGCTACCAGTGAGCCCCGGAGCCTGTGGGCAGACGGTGGGGTGGCCGCCCGGCTCCGCGCCCGCCCGGCACCTGCTGCGGGGCTCCCCGCACCTCGCCGCCCCGCCCGCCCGCAGCCGGCGCTCCAGGCTCCGCAGGGCGGCGGGCGCAGCCGGGGCGCAGGAGCGGGCAGGCCCGACGCACGGCTGGGAGCGGGCGGCCTCTGGCGGCCCCGGCGGCGGCGGCCCGGGGCGGCGGCGGCCCGGGGCGGGGCGGGGCGGGGCGGGGCGGGGCGGGCCCGCAGGGAGGAGCGAGCGGCGAGCGGCGAGGCCGGCAGCCCGGAGCCCCGCCCCGCCCGTATAAGCGCAGTCCCGGCCCGCGGCGGCGGAGGCGGCAGCTGGCACCCGGGCGCCCTGCACGGCTGGCTCGCTGCGCCTGTTGCGCCCCTCACCCCCCGCTTCCATAAGGCTTTCCCTTTCCAACTTCAGCTACAGTGTTAGCTAAGTTTGGAAAGAAGACTCAAAGAAGACCCCTCTGGACCGCTTCTCTTGTTGTTGACTATACTAGTCTTTGGGGGGGGTCGATTTTTATTTTATTTTATTTTTGCACAAGGCTGTTGTGTTTTCAGTGGTGCTCTCATCCGTTCCCGACACTCCTTGTTAACAACAAGCACCTCGACCTGAGCAGCAGCAGCAGCAGCAGCAGCAGCAGCAGCAGCAGCAGCAGCAGCAGCAGCAGCAGCAGCAGCAGAAGAAGAAGAAGCTGGGGAGGTGGGCGCTCGGTGTCATGCCCGAGACAAGAGAGCAGAACCGCCAGGGAGGATGCTGCGGTGAGTTCGCCAAAATGCATATGGCGCAAACACAAGTTGGGCGGTGGACAGCAGCAGATTGTGAAAGAATCTGTGCTTGCTAGCTGGTTTTTTTTTTTTTTTTTTTGGGGGGGGGTCGGGGGAGTGGAATGAGAAAGGAATTTCAAGGTGTTGGAAAAGGGGCTTGCATTTAGGCAAAGATAGAGTAGGCAGGGCAGTTTGGATGGCTGTGTTTGGGAAAAAAAATGTAAGAGAATGTTGAACCAACAGCCTTTTCCCTGTTTGTGAAGTGAGGGGCTATGGACCAATAGGTCAGGCTGGATTGAAGCAAATGGTATGAAGTGAACTCAACACATGACTTGTTCAAATGGACATGACTTGTAGCTGACTTGTTCAAATGGACATGGTTTGCACCACAAAGTTGTACCGAGCAAATGAGTAAGCATTCCTACCTCAGTTCACTCAAGTGACTATGATTTTCTTTTTTTTATCTTCCCCATTTTATGTGTATATGCAGAATCCTTCACAAACTACCTGACCTCCGCAAAGTTCCTCCTTTACCTTGGTCATTCTCTGTCTACTTGGGTAAGTAAGAATATCCAGTAATTCTTACAACACTTACTTACACAACTTGTGTTTCCTTTCATTTGGGTCAGTTATATTAAGCCATCTTCCAGTTTTAGCATGCAGTTAAAAAAAATCATCCAAAGAAACACACTTTAATGAAAAAAAATAAATAAAATGACAGTTCCCTATAGATATTAGTAAATTACTGTATAATTTATCAACTTACCCTACTTTATGTAGCTGGACCACTGTCCAGAGACAGAATTAACTAGGATCAGAATATTTGCATGTGAATTACAGGTTAAATTACTATGCTTAGTAAATAGAAATATATGCTATTAAGAATGGATGACTCCCTCCTAGACCTTCTGTTCTTTCACATTTAAGATATTTCTCCAGACTGGGCAGTCGTGCACCTAGTCTCTGCTGTACCTGGCCAGGTGTGAAGGGAGCCCTGGTAGCACAATGCAGCCCCTGGAATGGCCCTGGGGGAGTCCCAGGAGTGGTGGAGTGGTGATGCAGTGCCTTTCCTCTTCTCCTTCTGAAATAATGTAAAAAGAGATGGTTTTTGGACTGGCTAGAGAGCTCACCTGCCTTGTCATGTGCAATACCCAGGGTTGAGGGTGGCCCTCACAGCACTGGGGGAAGAAGCTTCAGAGTTAAGGTGCTTCTCTTTCTCTCTTTCTCTCCCTCCCTCCCTCCCTCCCTGTTTCTGCCTCTCACCTTATATTTTAAAAAGTTGATCTGGAGTGGTAAAATCCAGGCCAGGAACAAAAAACAGCATACCACACTATGAAAATACAATACCATGGTAGATTGGCTAAGGCTAATAGTAGAGTTCTGAGACTGATTTTAAGTCTAATTTACTGCCCCCAATTGACTTACATAGTGTTTCCCCCAAAACAAATATAAAAATCCTGGCCTTTAAAAACAGAACCTGTAATGGAAGTTGAGATAACATCATGGTTATACAAAATAACTTAAATGCCTGAGATTCTGATGTCCCAGGTTCGATCCCTGCTGCCACCAGAAACCAGAATGGAGGAATGTTCTGGTGAAAAGCAAACAAGCAAAAAACATAAATGAATTTTGTCCCTAAGGCCTTCTGAGAGCTGCGCTGGCTGTCACTGGGGAAAATGGGCCCGTAAAACTTGGTGGTGGGTATGGTGTGGAACTGAGCTCTTATAATTTTATAAATCATTTAAGCCACTGTTAAATCACTTATAAAAAGTGTTATCTGTGGAGAGTTATATGTGAAGGATCACAGGTTACTGTAGAAACCATGTAATGAAAATCATCATATGTTTGATAATTCTTCAGACTTTTTATTTGGTCTTGGGAGATTTCCCCAGGGTTTGTATTACCTTGGGTTCTTTCACCAATCCCTCACAAAATGAATAATCCTAAAAGGATGCTGGATATATACTTAGTGATGACTTTTAATTCTTTTTTCTTCTTATTTTTATTTATTATTGGATAGAGACTGAGAGAAATTGAGAGGGGAGGGAGGGAGAGAGAGACACCTGCACCCCTGCTTCACCACTCATGAAGCTTTCCCCCTGTAGGTGGGGACCAGGGGCTTGAACCTGGGTCCTTGTATACTGTAATGTGAGCACTTAACCAGGTGCGCCACTACTTGGCCCAATGATGATTAATCTGCATTTTGATTTATTATTTATGATAGAGATCAGAGCACCACTCAGGTATCAAACGTGGTGCCAGGGATCAAACCTAGGGCTTCATGCATGCAAGTTCTGTGCTCTGACACTTAGGTAGCTCCTTGGTTCTATCTGAAGCTTTTAAAATTAAAAAGCTGTCTGATTAACTGAAGGTGATAAATCTGAGTGTATTTTTTTTTTATTTTTTTTTCTGAGTGTATTTTATTCATGTTTCACATGTGGTATTTAACTAAAAGAGCCATAAGGAGAAAGAATTTTGAGAATAAATGTTGTGAATATTATTTTATTTTTAAATTAAGGACTTCTATTGTATGGAGAAGTTTGTACCCTATGTTCTTAGAAAATTATTAAGCTCGGTTATCAGTTCTTTAAGAGCTAAAAGCTCACAGATGGCATTTGAGAAAGACACAAGGCCTTATCTTTCCAGAGACTCAGACAGGGATGGTTCTGCAAATACATGTAAACAAAGTGGAACTGTTTTCAGTTTGTTCTATTTTCAATAGCTGCTGATTCTACTTAGAAGCCTAGCAAAGCTTTTACTAATTAATCTAAACCGATATTATCTTCCCTTCCAGTTCAGTTCAGTGAATACAAGTATTAAAAACAAAAACAAGTGAGGAAGATAGGATCCAAAATTGTCTTTATGTTTTTTTATTTTTATGAGAAGGAAAGAGGGAGGGGCAGAGAGAAAGAAAAAGAGAGACCAGACACTGCTCAGTCATAGTGACAGGAACGGAGCCAAATATATATATTTGGTGATCATATATATATATATATATATATATATATATATATATATATATATATATCACTCTGATACAGTCTTCTTCTCTAGCCCCTCTGTGTACGTGTGGGAGCCATGACTTGGCAGCATTTACAGTGGAGCAGAAAACACGGGTGCACACGCAGATAGATATGTGGGGGCAGAGGCTTTGCTGTATTAAAGTAAGAGAGTAGCAAGTGAGACAAAACTCGAAAGGTAACACTGTTTATTTAAAGTTACCACCCCTCTCTCATACTTGCTTTTTTTTCCAATTTGAAGTAAAAGTCCACCAAACCTTAAATGGCTGTAACTGTGCTTTATTGTTTTATCTATCTGCCACCGGGGTTATTGCTTGGGCTCAGAACCTGTATGACTTCACTGTTCTCAGTGGCCTTTTTTTTTTTTTTTCCCGAGAGAGAGAGAGAGAGAGAGAGAATGAGAGAGAGAGAGAGAGAGATACTGTTGCTCTGTTCCACTACTGTGGTAGCTTCGTCTTTGCAGGGCTCCCATGTGGTGACCTGGGACTAGAACGTGGGTCCCTCTGAGTGGTGTAGCTTGTGAGCTCTACAGGCTGATGTGCTTCATTTCATTTTCTGTTCTGCTGTTTTTGATGGGGGGGGGGGTATATGACAGAAGCATTGAGATACCTAAAGTGACAGCTCCAGCTCTTGAAGCTTCCCCCATAAAATGGGAACTGGAGGCTTAAACCGGGTTCTTGCACATGACAACGTGAGCCCTCAACCAGGGAAGCCACCACCTCTCCTCGCTGATTACTTCAGATAAGAGACATGGGAGAAAGATATTGTAGCCCCGAAGGTTCTCCCTCTACTCCCTGTGTGTTGGGACCTGGACTCCCATCTGGTGAATCACAGACTAGTCACCTCCCCAAGAGAACTGTCTTGCTGACCCATCAGATTACTTTTTTTATGCATTTAAATGCTTTTTTTAATTTCAGATTTCATTTCTGTTTGCCAATGGTTCACTCCATTTTGTTCTAGACTATTTAAACATAAAGCCCTGTAGGAGGTGTATCTGGCAAGGAGCATGTAGTATAATTTAGTATGGGCTTTAAAAAGTATATCTAATCACAGAAAGATAACTGAGAGGGCAAGGCAGTGGAAAAGGCTGGCCTGTAGATCCTATCTCCTGTCTTTATCCTATGGGCTATCTCTGTTTAGACCACAGATAGCGCTGTGTCTCTAACCCTCAGTCTTCAGATCTCTGCTCACAAGGGGCTGTGTTACAACACCATGTGAAAAGTCACATTCCAACCTCACCCTACTTTATTTTTCCTCAAACTCTTTATGCTTTTATACCTTCTGGTCTATTTTAGGTATATTTTTATTTTGTTTGTTTTTGCTCAGTAGGACGTGTGCTGCATGAAAGCATATAGCCTTTGACTTCTGCGCACTGCTGAATTCCTTGTGCCTACAGTAAGTTGCGTGTATAGTAGTTTCTTTCTTCTTTCTCTCTTTCTTTCCTTCCTTCTTTCTTTTTTTCTTTCTTTTTTTTTTTTTTTTTTTTTTGCCTCCAGGGTTATCGTGGGGCCTCATTGCCTGTACTCTGCACTCTGAATCCACTGCTCCTGGAGGCTAATTTTTCCCTTTTGTTGCCCTTGTTTATCGTTGTTGTTATTATTGTTGTTGAATAGGACAGAGAGAAATCGAGAGAGGAGGGGAAGACAGAGAAGGGGAGAGAAGGATAGACACCTGCAGACCTGCTTCACTGCTTGTGAGGCGACCTCCCTGCAGGTGGGGAGCTGAGCTGGGGGCTTGAACCGGGATCCTTACGTCAGTCCTTGCACTTTTGCGCCATGTGCGCTTAGCCCACTGTGCTACTGCCCAGCCCCCCTTTCTTTCTTTTTTAAGCAGAGCACTGCTCAGCTTTGGTTTATGGTGGTGTGGGGGATTGAATTGAACATGGGACTTTGGAGCCTCAGGCATGACTATTTCCCCCCACGCGGGCATGCTCATTTTCTAAGTGGGTTGATGGTTGTGATCATTCATTCATAGGTATTCAGCTGATTTTTAACTCTCAGCTCACTAGAGGCAGGCGAACATTTAAGTGAGCCATCGAAGTCTGGTGCGAGAATGTGGGAGCAGAAGGTGTAGTGATAGGCTTGAGATCACACTTGCTTGACATTTAGACTGCACCTAACCCTTGGGCTTTGTGAGTATATAATCCTGTTGCTTCTGAAAGCTCGAGTCTTTGGCATATACCTGAAACAGTTCTGCTCCTTTTCCTGGGACAAGTGAGCTACCATAAGGTAGGAAGCAAAAGAAGACCTTGTCACTGAATAATACTTGCTCTAGGGGCATCTCAAACAAAGACATCCAGAAAACAAACACAAGTAGACAAACGTAGAAAGAAGCAGGTATGGCTGAATAGTAATTCCTTGTCTTTTATATTAAGAAGGGAAATTCACTCACTGGGACAAGCTGTCATTTAGGGCACTTAGGTTACATTTTGGTTTTGCCACCAGGGTTATCGCTGGGGGCTCAGTGCCAGCCTGATGAATCCACTCTTCCCAGCTGCCATTGCTTCTGCCTCCCCCTCCTTTTTTTCTTTTCTTCTTTACTCACCCTTTCTTTCTTTCTTTCTTTCTTTCTTTCTTTCTTTCTTTCTTTCTTTCCCCTTTTCTTTCCTCCTTTCTTTCCTTCTTTCTCTCCTCCTTCCTTTCTCTGCTCCTTTCTTTCTCTCCTTTCTTTTCTCCTTTCTTTCTTTACTTCTTCCTCTTTCTTTCTTTCTTTCTTTCTTTCTCTCTTTCTCTCCTTCTTCCTTCCTTTCTATCTGATAGGTCAGAGAGAAGTTGAGAGAGGGAGAAGAGAGAGAAAGAAAGAGTCCTGCATTCTTGCTCCACTGCTCCTGAAGCTTCCCTCCTACTAGTGGGGACCATGGGTTTGAACCTGGGTCCTTGACATGGTCATGTGTCCATTCAGGCCATCACCCAGTCCAGTTTATGTGGTTTCTTTGTTTTTCTTTTGGAAGTTATTGAAAGGAATGGAGATTAGGATAAAGTGCCTCCTTCCCCCAATTACATTTCATTCTAATAAAAATATTATTTGGTATTCTAATAAATTTTAATCTGATAAAATTTCTGTATTTGCTTCTCACATTTCAGATTAAGAAAACAACCTCATGGCCAAGAGGTGACTCAGCGGGAACGCTCACTGAGGTCACCCATTTGATCCCTGGCCATAAACGTGCCAAACTGGTGTGCTGTCCCCTCTCATGAAATAAAGACAAAATAAGAAATAGAAAAAAACCTAGTTGATATTTTTATCTTGTACATAAACTTGCCTTTGTTTTGGTTTCAAACAAATTATTTTAATGCATTTGATGGTATTTAAAATTTAATTTCTACTTAAAACTATTCATTATCAAAGTTTCAAGAAAAAAGGCTGTCTTAGAAATATTAACCATATTACTGACTAGTCTTTAAACTTCATGAACATTCATGAAATCAATTTAATGTACCAGAATAATATAGTTGAAGGCTGGGGAAGTAGCATAGTGGTTCTGCAAAAGGCTCTCATACCTGAGGCTCTGAGGTCCCAGGTTCAATCCCCAGCACCACCATTAGCTAGAGCTGAGCAGTGTTTTGGTCTTTCTCTTTATCTTTCCATCTATATACCTCTTTCTCATTAAAATAAAATAAAAATATTATTTAAAAAAGAATAATATAAGTTGAAAAACAAGATCAGAAGAGAAAACAGAAAGCAGAACTTGGACTGGAGTTGGTATATTGCACCAAAGTAAGTCTCTGGGGTAGGTGGGGGGGTGGGGGTAGAGGAGAGCACAGGTCCTGGAACAGGGTGACAGAGGACCTAGTGGGGGTTGTATTGCTATGTGGAAAACTGAGAACTGTTATGATTTATAAGCTGCTGTATTTACTGTCAAATGTAAAACATTAATCCCCCAATAAAGAAAGAAGGAAGAATAATATAGTGGACAAATTGGTCTTGGTGCTGGCAGCCTATTCTTCAGTTGTTCACTCACAGTTGGGATCCACTGCATATTTGTCCTTGTTGATTCCACAGTTATTTGGGCTCTCCTCTGGCCAGTGTGGAGGGTTAAGAATGCAGAAAAGTGGCATCCTAGATAAAATGTTGGACTCACTCAGACAAGGGGTCCTGAGTTCGATCCCTGACATCTCATGTACCTGAGTGATACTCTTGTTCTTTCTCTTTCCTATCCCCTCTCATAAATAAATCTTAAAATAATTTGAAAAAGTATAGAAGGTTCTAGAGCTCACATGTCATACTATCATGTGACAGTCTTTCAAACACTGAATTTTCAGGGCCATCGAGCGTTTGTTTGAACATCTACTTGACCATATGAACAGGGATCATACCCTGTCCCACAAGGCTTTGATTGTTGTTCCTTTTATATTATAGTTCTAAATTAAATTCAGAATCTCCCACACCACAGTTAGGACAATCCAGAACAGCTCCAGACATTGGTACTTGGTCTCTGGGTCAGCCGTCTCTCTTGAGACTAGTGTGATGTTTATTATGAACATTATATGGTTTATTCATGCTACTGTATCTGCAGGAATTTCTTTTTCTAGTATTGCTATGACTTTGTTACATTTTTTAAAACCATATGGCATAAAAGGATGGTATTTTGCTTCTATAAATTAAATTTATCAGAAAGATGTTGATAGATTTGAAAGAACTAGGAGTATAAGTACTTTCACATCGGACCAAATCTATAACAAACCTAGCCTTCAGAATTTAATTGTCTGTAGTGATTTCCAAGTACAAGGATATACCAGCTATAGAATATTGTTACCCCATCTTAGCTTAACCCCCATAAATTAGAGCTAAAGCTAAAATCTCATAATAAAGTTCATTATAGATTTCTTATGCATAAATGTTCCTGAATGATTTTTTCTACATTTTGCATTAATAGTTTTCAAAATTCCATATATAATCTAGAGTGAAAAATGTCAAATTTTTTTATTGCCTTTTGAAATGCATCTTGATTAAGATCTTGAAACAGTCGCTTGCTTATGCATCTGTTTCTGACGTCTTGGCTCGTGGGGCATCTGAATTGGCCCATGTTGATTTCATCTTACTGACTAGTTCTGCTATCTTATGACTTTGAAAGATATCTGTGAAACATAGTACAGATTTTAGAACATCAGTGGTCAAAGGGAGTTTAGTTATCATATAGTTTATCTTTTTAAAAAATAGGAAATGGTTGAGGGTGTTGGGCAGTGGTTTATCTGGCTAAGTGCACAGATAACATGTGAAAGGACCTGGCTTTGAGCTCCCACTCCCCACCTGCAGTGGGGAAACTTTCTTAATAGTGAAGCAAGTACTGCAGGAGCGTCTCTCTCTCTCTCTCTCCCCCCTTTCTCCCTCCTATCAGTTTTTTTTTTTTCTGTCCTAGCAAAGAAAAAAAGAAAGAAAGAAAAATGGGAAGTGGACCCTTTCTTGACCTTCAAGACACAAGTTACTGTTTGCTAAATGAATAATTTCATCCTGGGTCAACAGGAAACTACTTTTTGTTTCTGAAATCAGGCTATGCAGACTAACCCTGACATGCAAGATGACAGATTTATTCTAATAATAATAATAATATTGGGTCTATAAACTGCATTTTTCTCTCGAATGATAAAGAATAGGTGTTTCATTAATATCATGCTTTTATAGATTCACTTAGAAATCGAGCCAGAATATTCCCCATGGTGCCAGGATGAACCGTTTTGACACCTGACTGTTGACTTTGAAACCAATTCTGTGATGTAACCAGAAAGTGCCTTTTGATAAGGAAGTAACTCCTGAGTACAACTGGATAGTTGTATAGACACTAAAAATATTTCATCGACACATTTTCTCGTCTTTTTCTACAGGGAGACCGGATGTGGCACTTTGCAGTGTCAGTGTTCTTGGTAGAACTCTATGGAAACAGTCTCCTCTTGACTGCCGTCTATGGACTGATAGTTGCAGGATCTGTTCTGTTCCTAGGGGCCATCATTGGCGACTGGGTGGACAAAAATTCTAGGCTTAAAGGTGAGTGGTGCTCCGGCTGAGTGTTTGTATTTGTGGGATCCGTGTGTGAGTGTCTGAGTAGCTGGCGTTCCGTGGTAGCAGCCCCGACTAGAGTCCAGTTACGCCTTCTGCGCTACACTGGAATCTGAGAACCGGAGCTTGGGGATTTTTCTTTAGGTCTTGGCTGTTCAAAAATTCCAGATGTTCATGATTAGCACGGTAGCACTTTACTTGGATCCATGTTAAACATTAAAAGTCTGTTTAGGGGGTCGGGTGGTAGCGCAGTGGGTTAAGCGCAAGGACCGGTGGAAGGGTCCTGGTTCCAGCCCCCGACTCCCCACCTGCAGGGGAGTCAATCCACTGGCTCAGGTGAAGCAGGTCTGCAGGTGTCTGTCTTTCTCTCCCCCTCTCTGTCTTCCCCTCCTCTCTCCACTTCTCTCTGTCCTATCCAACAACAAAAGACATCAACAATAACAATAATAACCACAACAAAGCTACAACAACAAGGGCAACAAAAGGGGGGAAAATGGCCTCCAGGAGCAGTGACTTCATAGTGCAGGCACTGAGCCCAGCAATAACCCTGGAGGCAAAAAAAAAAAAAAAGTCTGTTTAATTCTGTCATCCTTTCTCACCATGACTTGTACTGGGGGTTCCTTCAGAGTGATACCTTTCACATCTTCTGGGGTGCTATGCTAATGCAGAGGTCTGTGTGGGAACATCTCCAAAAGATCATATGTGAGTCTGGATCACAGAGATATGAAGCACACGTTTTGAAGAGCAAAGAAATTCTATATTGACATTTATGTTAGGATATTAGTACAGAAATCATTTCAGCTTTATGTAGCCAAAAGAGAGAGTGATTGAGCAGCTTTGTCCCTTGGGCTAGAAAGAGCATGTGAACAGTCACTGAAGACAAAATTGTCAAGAACTACTCAGCTCATAATGTTGACACCTGGGTGCAGGTGTCTGAGATGGTGGAGAAAGATAGAGATGTCATCAGTTTCTTTCACTGAAGATAGCTTCTCCTGAAGAGACAGCAAGTCGCTTCTCAAATTCTAGACATTTTTGATTTTGTCTTGGGACTGAGTAGATCAAATCCTATGTAGAAAAAGTTCTGGGTGTCTGGGCGGTGCTGCACTGAGTTAAGCACACAGTATGAAGTAAAAGGACCCGTCCAAGGGTTCTCAGTTCGAGCCCCGGGCGCCCCATCTACAGGGGTGGGGAGGCAGTGAAGCAGGTCTGCAGGTGTCTGTCTTTCATTCCTTCTCACTGTCTTCCTCTCCTCTCTTGGTTTCTTTCTGTCCTGTCCTAAAAAGGAAAAAAAAAAAAAAAAGGCCACAGGAGCAGTGGACTCATAGTGCAGGCAAGCACCAGTGATAACCCTGGAGGCAGGAAGGAAGGAAGGAAGGAAGGAAGGAATATTCTAGAAAAAAGATAAGTTCTTCTGTGCCTCACTCAACATAAGAACTTGACAGATTGGGTTGTTGGAAAGATCTAGGCATTTTTGCATTGAAAAAATATGGGATGACCTTTCTGACAACCAAGCTTTATAACTAGAGACTTCTACCTTGAAGGTTATTGAGAAGCCTCCCCAATAATGTTAAAAACATACAGATAGAGAAAAGCAACCTAATTTAGAACTGCCAAAGTGAATTTGAAAACTTTTGAGGTCACAGAATTTTCTGCGATTGATATCAAATAAAATAAGGTAATGTTTATCTAGGTTTCCTTCAAAAACAAACAAAAAAGATAAATGAACACTAAAATTATAGGCCAGTAAAGAAAGTTAAACTGGAGGGACACTGGTAAGATAGCTGTCTCCCATCTAGTGAAATCGTGTGAATGTCCATGAAAATTTTCTCTGAGAGGTTTATGCTAAGTTTATGCAATTATTAAAGAGGTGAAAGAGGTCTACCAAGTAGTTTCACTCATATGTGGACCAGAAATAAAACAAACGAACTTTCCAAAATAGTAGTAATAGTAATCAAGTTGACAGACTCTATGAAAACTTTGGGAGGTTATCAGAGGAAGGAAGGAGGGCCCATGGATGGTGTGTCTTTAGTGCAATGGCACAGGAACCGGGTGTGGTGAGTTGTGCACACACACATAGGTGTGAAACTATACTTTTAAAATCTTAGCGTGTAAGCCAGTGTCAGTAGAAAAGAACAAAAAGCAAATCTTCTCTGGGTTAAGGCTTCCTCTGTGGACACTGTTCTTACACTTGGTAATTATCTGTCCACAGATCTGTCCTTCCTCTGGTCTGGAGGTCCTATAAGCTAAGAAGCTCATTCATTTGAAATCTAATCCTTGTGCTAGGAACGAGTGAGTTATATGCTGGGAATTTATTTCAGACTAATTTCCAAAAGCCATTTGTTTTGTCTTGAGGCTTTGATATTACCTTCCCAACCAGAATGAGCTTCACTGTCCTTGAAGACAAGAGCTGTAATTATACCTTCCATCTATAGATACAACTCTGTGTTTCAAAATGCTTTCATGAGTATTTTATTTGTGCATCCTAATGACCTTATAAAGTAAGGAGGCAAGTCTGATCATCACAACATTATAGCCAGAAGAAATCCTAGGTATCCTGCCCTAGATCGTCTGCCTACCTGAGTGGCTAAGGACTGTACCCAGTGTACTTACCTGTCTTTACTCCAGTGTTTTATCTACCTGGGCACCTTACTCTTAAAAAAAAAAAAAAAAAAAAAAAAAAGAAGGCATTTTCTGAGGAGGGAGGCATAGCTTAGAATATCATGGCAATGGTAAATAGCTCTTGTTGAAACACATTGCTGCTTTATTCACGGCATTGTTTTGCATGTCTCTCCCATTCACCCAGGCCATTTACCGTGGCAGATTCAGTCTCCTGTTTAAGAGGTTATGGACTTCATGACCTCTTCATCAATAGTCTCTCTGCCCTCCTCCACGCACTTACTTGAACTTAAGCAGCAAAGAGCTGAGATGGCTCTCATTCATGTAGTTTCGTCCTGTTTATGGTAGTAGACTTTGAAGAGAATAAAATGTGACTGTTTTGAATGGCTTCACCTAACAGGAAAAAAAAAATGGTGGGTTCATCATTCTGTCTGCCAATTTTACTAGTCCGAGGTGACCTGCTGGATCATGCTAGAAATTGCTTAGTTTTTTTTTCTCTAATTTGCATATGTACTAATGTAGAAATTCACAAAATCCATTAATGTAGTAAAATAGTGGTTTGTGGATCAAATACAGCTCTCTGGAGATGGCTTGTCATTGGGAATACTTTTCTTTCTCTCTATAGTGGCCCAGACTTCGCTGGTGGTACAGAATGTTTCAGTCATCCTGTGTGGAATTATCCTGATGATGGTTTTCTTACATAAAGATGAGCTTTTGACCATGTACCACGGATGGGTTCTTGTAAGTACTCAGTGATGCTTCTGATGGCAAAATCTTAACAGCTAGCAGTGGTAAAAGGAGAAACAAAAGTCCCTTAGAGACTACAAAGTGTCTTTCCACATACCAGCGTTTTAATATTGATCTCTGTATCAACTTCACTATCCCTCGAGTTTTTGTTTCGTTTTGGGGTTTGGGTCCTACACACACATTAATAGGCACTCATTAATAAGTGTTTGAAGTTTTGTACGACTGTAAAAAACTTGTACAGTTTTTGTACAGTTTTTGCCTGTTTTTGTTACCTTTGCTTAGATTATAGAATGCAGTTGCCTTTAGTTCATTATTACTAATCTAAAATTTAGTCACACAGTATAAAAATGCTATCCATTTGTGTAGCTGTCCTCCAATAACTCGTTTTTTTCTGTTTGGGGCTATGGATTAGTTAACTTCTCACACTATGACATCATGATATCTTAATGGAAAAAAAAGAAAGATATGTAGGAATATGGTGGAAAAGAATGAATATGCTATTGCATATTATTATATATATATACTTCTGCATCCTTGCATTGTTAGAGTCACGTAGTATATTGAAAGTCTGTTCCCGTCACTTTGTTGACGTAACGACCGTGACAACTAGAGTGTTAAAATTTGGAATTAATCATAGGCCTTCTTACTTTTAATGCTTTTTCAAAAGAGATATTTGTAGTGGAAATATTAAAGAACGTCACTGTGTCATTTTTTTTTTATGATACCTGTGCGTATAGTTACCACAGTTCTTATATAATGTGTAGTACTGATGCTATGGGTTAGGGAGATACTATATCCTTTAACGTGACCACAGTTATCTTTTGTTTTAGGTGTGCAGAGTAAAATGAGATCAGTCAAGTCAAAGCCAAAGTGTTATTCCTATACTGCCACATCCATTCTGGACAATAATTGTACAGTGAGGTCCAGTCTGGAAAAAGTGACTTTCTAACTCCACTCTCCCCTATGATTCCTTAGACGTGCTGCTATATTTTGATCATCACTATCGCCAATATTGCCAATCTGGCCAGTACAGCTACTGCCATCACCATCCAAAGGGATTGGATTGTCGTTGTTGCAGGGGAAAACAGAAGCAAGTTAGCAGGTAATTTGATTTTCTCTTCCAACTAAATGGATCAAACTGGAATTGACGTTTAAGTCAGCAGTGATAAATGAGACCGTCAGCTCTTTTCTGAGGACTTTTCAAGCACAGTATGTTGGAAACAGTCTTTTCGTTATCCATGCAGAGATTTCTCTCTTCATTATGAAGTTAATTTATGACATGGAACAGTGTACTTCACTTCTGTCCTTCGCAAACTTCACAAATGAAGGACTTTGCTTTGTTTTTTACCAAAGCACTGCTGAGCTCTGGCTTATGGTGGTTCTGGGGGTTGAACCTATGACATTAGAACCTCAGGCACGAAAGCAGTTTTGCATAACCATTATGCTATCTCCCTAGCCCCCTTATTACCATTTTTACTGTTCTGTTAACTTCTAAAATGATTACTTACTACTTAGAAAAGTGAAATTTTGAGGGCTGGATGGTGGTGCACCTGGTTGAGTGCACATGCTACAGTGTGCAAGGATCTGGGTTCAAGCCCCTGGTCCCCACCTGCAGGGGGATTGCTTCATGAGTGATGAAGCAGTGTTGCAGGTGTCTCTGTCTCTCTCCCTCTCTATCACTCCCTTCCCTCTCAATTTCTGGCTGTCTCTATCCAATAAACAAAGATAATAATAAATTTTTTTAAAAAGGAAGTAGATATTCCTTGCTACCAAAAAAGGTGAAATTTTGACATAGAATTTAACAGTAATGAGCAGATTAACCTCTCTTGGTCATGCTAGATATTGCTTTCCTTCACACCAACTAAAAGCAACTTACTTCTAGGAGAGATTGTGTGACTTCATCCCTTCAATTTTAAAGTTACAATCTAGAATTTGTCTTACATTATGGAATAAAATTGCTATTAGAAACTTGTAAAAATGGAGGAAAGAATACAATCTTTAAGATACTTACAGTCTTTGGTCTTCATTGGAAACATATGCAAGTGGCCAAAGGCTTTCAAAGCAGTGTGTCCTGTTATATAATTATTACTTGTCTTCAGAATAATAGTCTCTTCCTGTGCCCACCCAGCACACAGACACATACTGGATTGATAATTACACAGGGTGAGGAGAAGAAAATCACACTTGTGTTCTGAGCAAATCAGCTGACAC
This sequence comes from Erinaceus europaeus, assembly GCF_950295315.1. NCBI lineage: Eukaryota > Metazoa > Chordata > Mammalia > Eulipotyphla > Erinaceidae > Erinaceus > Erinaceus europaeus. The sequence continues at coordinate 4,943,201 of NC_080179.1, forward strand.
CTATCTGTCTATCAGATCAGCTGAGTCAGCTTCACTAGTCACTGAGATAATGGTTGTCACAAACATGTTGCCAGAACATCTTGACGGAAAACCATTCGTAATGACTTGTGACATATTGCAGGATACAGAAGGTGAGATTAGGTATTAGGGTTATCCCACACTTTTGTTTAACTGGGTCATTTTTTCTTAAAGAATAAAAAGGGAGTGGTAATGAACAAACTTGGTGAAAGGTTTAAAGAAAAAATTGCTTAAATTATCTTTCTGAGCTAGTAAAGTACTGCAGTCATTTTATATGATGATGATGTGTGCAGGTTACTTTAGCATACATGGATTAAAAGAAAGAAAGGGGGTCAGGCAGTAGTGCAGCAGGTTAAGTGCACATGGCACTAAGCACAAGGACTGGCGCACGGATCTCGGTTCGAGCCCCCGGCTCCCCACCTGCAGGGGGGTCGCTTCACAAGCGGTGAAGCAGGTCTGCAGATGTCTGTCTTTCTCTCCCCCTCTCTGTCTTCCCCTCCTCTCTCCATTTCTCTCTGTCCTATCCAAGAACAATGACATCACTAACAACATCAGTAATAACCACAACAACATAAAATAACAAGGGCAACAAAAGGGAAAAATCAGTCTCCAGGAGCAGTGGATGTGTAGTGCAGGCACCAAGCCCTAGCAATAATCCTGGAGGCAAAAAAGAAAGAAAGAGAGAAAGGAAGAAAGGAGGGAAGAAAGAAAGATTCTTACTGTTGTTATTCCCATTGACTGTTGTTTTTTCTGCTATCACTTAGTAATGGGGGGGGGGGATCCATATCCCTCTTTGTGACGTTAAACTATTGTAAAGTAAGCCATTATGCTTTTTCTGTTGGAGCAAATTTGGGAAAAGAGTTAAATTTCAAAATAAGTTTTCCAGTTTCTTAGCTCATTTATAAAATGTTTTTAGCGAAGAGACAACTATTCCTGATCTCTAACTTTTCCTGAATAAGCTAATAATAAACTAAGATCCCACATAACTCTGTGAGCTCTTTTTTACTATGAAGTGATTATCCCAGAGGGCTGGGTGGTGGTGCACCCAGTTAAGCACTCATAGTACTGAGCCCAAGGACCCACACAAGGATCTGGGTTTGAGCCCCCTCTCCCCACCTGCAGGGGGAAGATTCATGAACAGTGAAGCAGGTCTGCAGGTGTCTACGTTTCTCTCTCCTTCTCTATCTCCCCCTCCTTTCTCAATTTCTCTCTGTCCTATCCACTAAAAATGGGGGTAGGGAAATGGCCACCAGGAGCAGCGGATTGGTAGTGCAGGCACTAAGCCCCAGCTATAGCCCTGGAGGCAAAATCATAATAATCATCATCATCCCAGAACAAAATTATGACTGGCCATTTCTCAGATGTCCTTCTTGATAATGGCAGCTATTCCAGAGGGGAAGGACCTGGGTAATCAAGTTTTGGAAAGGAGACCAGCTGTCAGTTTTGAGCTCTCCCACCGTGAGTTGGCCTTTAGTCCCTGGTGGACTATCACATCCAGCCCAGCAGTGCAGGATCGTAGCCTAATGAAGAAGATGTTCATGTTGTCTTTCCTGCAGTTCTTCAAGTTTAAGTTGAAAAAACTGCCCCAACTAAAACCAGTGCATTCAACGCAGGATACAAAATCCTCTGTTGGTTTTGAGGGGCAGCAGAACTTCGACCATGGATCTTTATGCCATGTCTACCCTGAGGCAGAGTTAAAGACCAGAGCTAAGGCAATATAAGGGACAACAGAGAAAAGAGAAGGAAACGAAACTCCACTTGCTGCCCTAGTGACTTCTGGGGTTGTGTCTCTTTGGGCACAGACACACCCACTTCATACGGGAAGAATCCACACACAGGCAAATTGAGTTTTTGGCATTGCTGGCAAAGAGTGAGAGAAACCCGAACAAGGGGATGGGTAGGGCCAGCTAAACCGGAGAGCTTGTGCTAGTGTGTGAGGGAGAAGGAGAAAGCTTGTGTCCATAGAGAGGAAAGATTCTGAGCCAGGTGCTAGCTGCATCCATTGCTTTATTCCAGGATTCCAGGATTGATTTTACCGTGGACTTTACAGTTGGAAGTTGTACTTCTTGAGGATATAGAGCAAGAGAAAAAAAAATTCCTGGAAAGTTCAAAAGCTTCAGAATTATAGTGGCAGCAGGACAAAACGTGTCTTTTAAACATGTAGTTTAGATAGCTAGATAGCAGATGTATTGTTTTTCACATACATCCTGTTAATCTGTGACCTGGTTGGGACACGTACTTGATTTAGTGTTTTGTTAAAACTTTGTCTCATGACATGACCCTTAAGTCCATCATACCTACCTGAAAACTAACTTCCTTTTCCCAGACTTTGTGCTCCATCTGTTTGCTGACTTTGTGCCCTGTTTTCTTTGTTAGTCACTCTTCAGTGATAGCTTCTGAAGGTTTTCTTGCTCACTGTTGTGAAGAAACAGCTTCGGTTTAGCTTGATCAAGTATGGCAGATAGATTTCTTGTTCAACCTCTTAGTGACTAAAAATTAATTCATATTTGAACTCGGCAAACTTGCTAGCTCAAATAGGAGATCGTTACTGAATGGTGTACTCTGTATCATAGCTGTGGCTGAAAACAGTTAAACGGAAATGAAGAATAAATGCAAAGTTGTAAAAATGTTTATTTGCACATTCAGAGAACGCATAATATGATCATCAATATGGCAGCTTGAAACCAGTGATCGTGAGTGTCTAGGGAGAGAAGTGACAAAACTCATGCATTTGCCTCTGTTATTGCTCTACTGTGAAAGGCTGGGTTTAGCCAAGATCTTAGGAAAGGAATAAGGAGAGGAGGCCAAGTGAGCTGAGGCCATATGCCAAGAGGCAATCATGTGGCTAGAATGACTGGCCTTGAAATTTGTGTTGGGCTGGGACGAGAAGCAAGGTCCCGAACTATAAAAGGTAGTAGATGTGATGACTTTTAGGTACCAATGAGGTTGGAACATGGCTGAGCTGAGATACCAGAAGAAGTAAGCTCAAGAGAGAGGAGGAAGCAACTCAAGACACGAGTGTCTGGGATTCTGTGAGACAAAGACCATAGGAGTACTTAGACCATATGACAGAGTGTGGTGATAGGAGCACACAGCTGAGTCAGGACACAGGACAAGATGGAAGAGTCAAGAAAACGACCTACTTTCTCATTATCTTAGAGAGTAGAACAAAAATTAGTAAGATAAGTTTATCAAGTCATTTGGGGCACCTTCAGGGGAGAGCAATATATGACTAATAAATACATTAACAGAAAATCACCTTTATTCTTTCTTTAGTTCTTCCTGGTCCTCAATTCCCAATTAACCCCGTGAACATGCAAGGCTTCTGTGATAACAGGAGAACTTTGACATATTTCACCTTTCACTTGAGAGGCAAAGGCAGCTTGCATTGATTTTTACCTGTAACCGTTTATTTTCACAAAAGCTTCAGGAACTTCCACTTGATTCCACAAATGACTTTCTAATTCACATTTTAACAAGAGAAGTGTAGAATCCATCCAAGTAGCTCAGTAACTGAAATAAGAGATTAGGCACCAATTAAAATGTACACTGGGGTCTGAGAGCTCCAGATAGGCAACGTTGTTTTAATTTAAAAAGATTTGCTATTCTTTTGCTGCTTTTTCTTCAGCTTGTTGACCTTTCAACATTGGCATGACCAGGACTCAGTCCTCAGACCTGGTCTCTTGATCCACACTCGTTCCCTTGGTGTTCTAACCGGTTTCATGATGACTTCAGATCTGTGCTCCGCACTCATGGTTCACTGCTTGCTTTCTGCAGGCTTGAATGTTAGTGGACCTACCAACATCAGCATGTCTTTAAAAACAAGCCTTTAGGAACGGGGCACTGGTATACCCAAGCTGAGTGCACAGACTTCCAGCCCCCAGCCGCCAACTGCAGGGGGAAGTTTAACTAGTGGTGAAGCAGCTCTACAGGTGTCTCTGTGTACACACACACACACACACCCTGGGAGTGGTGGGTTTGTCATGCAAACACTGATCCCCAACAATAGCCCTGGTGACATTAAAGGTAATAATAGTTAATAAATTAAAAACACTAGAAAAACATGCCAGACTTCTTTATTTACAAGTTTCTAAAGGCTTCCCAACCTTCAGGATCAAAATTCAAGTTCATGTAATATTCCCCCAGATCCTGCCTGAGTGGCCCAGTCTCCTGCCTTCTTCAACCTCATGTCTCCCAGTCTGATCCCTTCCTTGCTCTTTCCAGGATTTTTGAACTTTCTAAATTTAGTCTGGAGTTCCTTTTACTGACACCAGCAGTAGACATTCTTTGACCTCCTATCACTTTGTGTCTTTGCTGTGATACTTTTGTCTTTTTCAGTGATCTTCCCAGATTTAAAACTCAGTTTTTCCCTTTCTCCTAAGCATTCTCTTATTTCTTAAAAATTATCTTTATTTATTTGTTGGATAGACACAGTCAAAACAAGAGGGTGGGGGAGATGGAGAGGGAGAAAGACAGACACCTGCAGCCCTGCTTCACCACTCGCAAAGCTTTCCCCCTGTAGGGGGGGGACCAGGGGCTTGAACCTGGGTATTTGTGCATGTAACATATGTGCTCAGCCAGGTGCACCACCACCTGGCCCCTTCTCCTAAGCATTCTCTATGCCTCTCTTTAAAAAAAAAAAATTATCTTTATTTACTTACTGGATAGTGATAGCCAGAAATCAAGAAGGAAAGGGGTGATTGACAAAGAGGGAGAGAGACAGAGAGACAGCTGTAGCCCTGCTTCACCACTTGTGAAGCTTTCCCCCTGCAGGTGGGGACCAGGGGCTCAAACCAGGGTCCCTGCATGTTGTAACATGTGCGCTCAACCAGGCGTGCTACCACCCACCCCCCTCCCTTTTCTTTTCCATGACAATAATGAACAACTGGGATGCTATATATCTTTATATGAATCTGTTGTTTTATTTTCCTCCTGGGGATATAAACTTCATGATGACAGGGATATTTTCCCCTGAATGAGAGGAACTAAATAAATGTTTTAAGATATAACCATAGTGACATTATACACAGTTTAAAAATTAATGTGAGTTGAATTAATAATCCAAGGGGAATCATGATTTTTGAGGCAAATTTAATGTGACTTGATCCAAACTCAAACTCATTTTTTTTAAAAAACAAAATTATTTTCTTTTAGAGTTCTTTTCGAAGATATTTTAGAGATGTGAACTCTTGGTTTATGAACATGTATTATGTAAGTGGGTGATCACTTTTTGATAGTTTATTTTATTTTATTTTATTTTTCCTCCAGGGTTATTGCTGGGGCTCAGTACCTGCACCATGAATCCACTGCTCCTGGAAGCCATTTTTCCCACCTTTTGTTGCCCTTGTTGTTGTAGCCATGTTGTGGTTATTATTGTTATTGTTGATGTCTTTTGTTGTTGGATAGGACAGAGAGAAATGGAGAGAGGAGGGGAAGACAGAGAGGGGAAGAGAAAGACAGACACCTGCAGACCTGCTTCACTGCCTGTGAAGTGACTCCCCTGCAGGTGGGGAGCCGGGGGCTTGAACTGGGATCCTTACGCCGCTCCTTGTGCTTTGCACCACGTGCGCTTAACCCGCTGCGCTACTGCCCGACCCCCTTTTTCATAGTTGTATACATCTCTCTGCCTCATCCACTTACCTCTGCAGATATGAATGCCACAGTACGAAGGATTGACCAGTTAACCAACATCTTGGCCCCCATGGCTGTTGGCCAGATTATGACCTTTGGCTCTCCAGTTATTGGCTGCGGCTTCATTTCGGGATGGAATTTGGGGTCCATGTGTGTGGAATACTTTCTGCTCTGGAAGGTTTACCAGAAAACCCCTGCTCTAGCTGTGAAGGCTGCTCTTAAAGCAGAAGAAGCTGAATTGAAACAACTGAATGTACACAAAGGTAAAAACACAGTGCAACATTTAGTCTTTAGGTTTTGGTGGAGATCAATATTGTTTTGAGTATGTGTTAATTTTATTACAACTGAAACTCCTTAATGAGGAAGTGAATATAGCACTTTGATAGGTAGTCCCAACCCCGGTTTTGAAGGTCTGCGTTGGAATGTGACCCCCTAATTCTTTTCTTATAGTAAGCAGGAGACACAGAACCAGTTAAGAGATGGCTGGACAACGTTGAACCTTAGGGATGAGAACAACAGTGAAAAACAGAAGAGAACAAGCCAATTTCTGGGAATTCATGTAGACAGGGATCATAGGAGTCTTTGTAGACCATTTGTGGGCAGCAGAAACATAAGAGAGTATGAACTTGGACGCTTCCCAGGCACAGAAAGGAAGTTTGGCTTCTAGATGGCCGGGATCTTATCAGGGCCCCAGGAAATAAATGCTCTGTTTTCTAAAGCATTAGATTTTATTTGATGAGTTTTTCTACTGTTTACTTTGGTGAAAGTATAATTTCTAAGAGGAAGAAAGAAGGTTATCAATGTTTTGTTGGATATAAATGCTATTTGAAAAATTGTTTCTTGACTAGAAGTTTTAGACTACTGCAAGAAAATATTTGGTTTTTGTAATCATCAAGGAGGAGGGAAAGAGAAAGAGAATACTACTACGATAACTGACTCCCCCCCCCCATGTCCTCTCTTCCCAAGTAATGATATATATATATATATTTTTTTTCAACAGAAACTGAGCCAAAACCCTTGGAGGGAACTCATCTCATGGGTGAGAAAGACCCTGACCTCCGTGAGCTGGAAGATGGACAAGAGCCAAGCTGCGGCTCCCAGCTATCTGAGCCCTTCCGCACCTTCCGAGACGGTTGGGTCTCCTACTACAACCAGCCAGTGTTTCTTGCGGGCATGGGGCTTGCTTTTCTCTACATGACTGTTCTGGGCTTTGATTGTATCACCACAGGGTACGCCTATACTCAGGGTCTGAGTGGTTCCATCCTCAGTATTTTGATGGGCGCGTCAGCCATCACTGGAATCATGGGCACTGTGGCTTTTACCTGGCTGCGTCGCAAGTGTGGACTGATTCGCACCGGTCTGATCTCAGGATTCGCACAGCTTTCCTGTCTCATCTTGTGTGTGATCTCCGTGTTCATGCCTGGAAGCCCCTTGGACTTGACTGTTTCTCCATTTGAAGACATTCGCTCTAGGTTCATTCAATCAGAGCCCATACATATGCCTACAGAGACACCTGCAATTCTCCGTACAACAGAGATGAATGTGTCAAGCGGACCTGACCCGACTGATGATTTCTCAGCCATGAGTGTTAATTCTGAGTCAATGGTCTCTGTCAGTCTGTTGTTTGCAGGTGTCATTGCTGCTAGAATCGGTAAGACATCTTCTTATTTATTTATGTATTTATCTTTTAGATATTTTTCATTATTGTCTTGATTTATTTATTGGATAGAGACAGCCAGACATCAATAGGGAAGGAACGGTAGGGGGATGGGGACAGACACCTGCAACACTGCTTCACCACTCAAAGCTTTCCGCCTGCAGCTAGGGACCGGGGGCTCGAACCTGGGTCCCTGTCCACTGGGTCACATGTGCACTCCACCAGGTGCCACCTCCTGCTCCCTCCTTTTTATCTTAATGAGTTACAGCATCTTTCTATAATATAGGTTCCGAGAATTCAGTAAATAATCTTAAAAATTCCCTGAATATTGATTTAAGTTAACTTTTATCCTTACATTTAATCAAGTCTCTATGAAAGTTTTATAGTAAAAGGCAAGAGATTTGTGCGATCTGAAGAGAAACCAGAGTATGATGAAAGTTTTATAGTGTGCACATATATGGTTTTTTTTAAATACATGGATTTTAGAGATTTAACTTTTTCTAAGTGAATATCTTAAATATATCTCTTCAGTGTAATTTTTAGAAAACACTTATTTATATTGATATTCAGCAATTTAGAAACTTTGTATTGCCATCACCACTAAATATCCCATAGGGCTCTTCTAGGGCTATCAGAAAATTTTTTTTTATTTTCTCTTTTTAAAATTTATTATTTATTTATTTTACCAGAGCACTGTTCAGCTCTGGCATATGTAGTGCAGGGAATTGAACCTGGGAATTTGGAGCCTCAGGCATGAGAGCCTCTTTGCATAGCCAGTATCCTGCTTCTTCCTGCCCTAAGAAAAAAATTTTTTCTATGGGAGGAAGTGTAATATTTTTTATTAAAAACAACAGTTTAAAAAACATCCTCCAAAGGTCCTCTCTAGCTGATGTGTATCTTTTATATACTTTGCCAAATAAATGAATTTTATAACTCTGGGAGGAAGCACAATGATAGACTTCTTATAAAGCAAAGTTTAAGTAATCATTAATGGAGTCCCAGTGAATTACCTTACCCTGTATTCATTCTTCAAATGAAAGCACATTTATCTTGTGATACAAAACAGTTCATTAAGTTATCTAAGACATTAATATTCAGGTAAGACAGCTTTATTGTAGGGGTTTTACAACTCAGGCTGTTCATGTAATGGTGGCTTAAAATTTCTTAACATTCAACTGTTTGCAATATGTTAGGTCCATTTATTTTTTTAATTTTAGAGATACTGGTACTTATAAGTGGATTTATTCTGTCTGATTGCAGAATTTTGTTTTCCTAGTATGAATGATTAGAAAAACAGAAATGTTTGCAGAGTAGTGCTTTGTAATCTTTAAATCTGAAAGGTCAAGCTATCACTTAAAAATTCAGTCTTAAAAAAATTTTTTTTGTCGTAGGTCTTTGGTCCTTTGATTTAACTGTGACACAGTTGCTGCAAGAAAATGTCATTGAATCTGAACGAGGCATCATAAACGGCGTCCAGAACTCCATGAATTACCTTCTCGATCTCCTACATTTCATCATGGTCATTTTGGCACCAAATCCAGAAGCCTTTGGCCTGCTTGTATTGATCTCTGTCTCCTTCGTGGCCATGGGTCACATCATGTATTTCCGATTTTCTCAAAAAACTCTGGGCAGTCAACTTTTTGCCTGTGGCCCTGAGGAAAAAGAAGTCACGAATGAAAATGAAAATAACTCATCTGTTGTATAAAACATACCTAACTGTTGCTATCCCTGTGACTCACTTATAGAGAACACGTGTGCCTCTTTCTACTCCAGAATTCCAATAAATGGCTGGGTGTTTCTCTTTGGGTTTTTTTATTTATTATTATTTTTTTTACCACAGTTATACCTTGAGGGCTAAAAGGAGATCTAAGAGAGCAAAAAGGAGCTGGTTAATTACCCTCCCATGTATGAATGGAAAAAATATGAAAAGAAAAATTTGTTTTAAATACAGAGACTAAAATAGAAATATAATGTTCCTTTTTTTTTCCTCACAGGTAGATAAAAATTTCCGTTAAAATGTGGTGAGTTGTGTGTATTAAGTTATTCTTTTGCAGATATTTATTATCTGTATTAGAATTCAAATTAGCTTTCCCTAAAACTCATTCTTGTTCAACTATAACTCTGCTCAGGGCATCTTATTCCTAGTTGTATTATGAAAATTCTGCTCTGACTTAGAAGATTAAAATTCAATAAGCAGTGTTATCCTTATGGATCCTATTTACAGGACTTACTTAGATGTGGACAAATGAAAGACAAAACTAGGATTCTTCAGGAGGGTTTGTGGTATAACTTTAGAGAGCACCTCCACATTTTTATTATCAGGCAGATAATTAAGCCCTCGGTGAAATGGCTGAGCTCATAAGCTGTAGGTAGCACAGCTGTAAAGTAGACGTGAAACGCAGCAAATGTATTACGAGCTTCAGATATGCTACAAGTTTGGCCATATAACCTGGAAACGAAAAGTCACACAGGAGGGTAAAATCCAAGTTGAATTCACACCCTGTCATTAATAAATCTCTGTGTTGGAATAAGAGGGGAGTAAGCTTTCCAATCAGGCAAGTTAAACAAAGAAAGCAAGCGCATACTTAGTAAGCTTTTGTTTCGTTAACCCTTCTACTTTTGGCATGCTAGTTCAGGCAGAGAGCACTTTTTACTGTTTTATACCCAGGAGTTATTTTTACATAGAGAGCAAGACTTCATAAGTGTATCCCTTTCAAATGTTGAGAAGAACGAAGTTTAAAAGAAAAATACTTTTGTATATATTAATAAAACTGTTTTACATGTCATTTTGCCAAGTGCCAGTACCGACTTGGTACTTTGCCTTAACTGCCCTGCACTTTTGACGGAGACTTCGATATATTGCTGAGAGCACTTTGAGGGAGACTGCAGTGTATTGCTGAGAGCACTTTCTTCATCCTGGAGGTTAAATCTTCTTTCTAGAGTATAAAATGATTTACTGTGTTGTAAAATCTTTGTAAAAATATTTCTATATAAAGCATTTTTTAAATCTTGATTTCTTTGGCCTGAATTGTGTTCTTAATTATATAAACATTGTTTTTGTTACAAAATATGTCTGAATGGAATTTTTTTCTCTGTAGAAGGTTCAAGTTTACTAATAGTAATGAACATAGAATGTTGGAGTCTATTTGCTAAAAACTGATAATTTTAAAAAATTTTATTTATAAAAAGGAAACATTGACAAAACCATAGGATAAGAGGGGTACAGCTTCACACAATTCCCACCACCAGACCTCTGTATCCCATCCCCACCCCTAATACCTTTCCTATTCTTTTTTTTTTTAAAGATTTTATTTATTTATGAGAAAGATAGGAGGAGAGAAAAAACCAGACATCACTCCGGCACATGTGCTGCCAGGGATCGAACTCGGGACCTCATGCTTGAGAGTCCAAAGCTTTAGCACTGCGCCACCTCCCAGACCACATACCTTTCCTATTCTTTAACCCTCTGGGAATATGGACCCAAGGTCATTGTGGGATGCAGAAGGTGGAAGGTCTGGCTTCTGTAATTGCTTCCCTGATGAACATGGGCGTTGACAGGTCGGTCCATACTCCCAGCCTGTCTCTCTCTTTCCCTTTGGGGCGGGGTTCTGGGGAAGTGGAGCTCCAGGACACATTGGTGGGGTTGTCTGTCCAGGGAAGTCTGGTCACATCCTGCTAGCATCTGGAACCTGGTGGCTGAAAAGAGAGTTAACATACAACATCATGGACCTAAAGGCTAGAATAGTGCAGATGAAGTGTTTGGGGGGGATCCTCCATTTTGTAGATAGCTAGTAGGCATATTTTAGTTATATTTCAAAGGCCTGTAGCTATACTAGTGGTTTTTTTTTGTTTTGTTTTGTTTTGTTTTTGCCCTGAGCCTGAAATCTGATATGCAGGTGGATCCTAATTATTGTCTGGGGAGATGATGTCTTGGCTGGGAAAAGGACCAGAAAGCTGGGTCAGGGAAGAGAGTAGCTCCCTAATATGGGAAAGGGGTGTAAATATTGTTGACTGTAAACCCCATCGATTTGATGTGATCTGGGGCCCATTATTAGTTGCTAATTTAAAAAAATCTTATTTCCTTTTGTTGCACTTGTTTTTTATTGTTGTTGTAGTTGTTGTTGGGTAGGACAGAGAGAAATGGAGAGAGGAGGGGAAGACAGAGAGAGGGAGAGAAAGACAGACACCTGCAGACCTGCTTTACCGCCTGTGAAGCGACTCCCCTGCAGGAGGGGAGCCGGGGGCTTGAACCGGGATCCTTAGGCCGGTCCTTGCTTTGCGCCACCTGCGCTTAACCCGCTGTGTTACCGCCCGACTCCCCAAATTGGTGGTTTTTACTCCCTGTTTACATTTCTAGTTTGTAGCGTCTGATGAAAGCATGGTAAGCATGAGGACTGTCCTCATTGTGTGACTTTGAAGTCACATTAAGGTGAGGTCTATTTTTCTCTCCCATAAATTGGAGATGATCATATAAATCCACTCTACCTACTCTAAACTTCCCTGTTGAGTCAAGTCAGGCAGCAGTGCTCGGCAAACTCAAACATGACCTGGTCTCATGACTGATGACAGAGGAAGATTCATGCTGATAACAGAGCTGGAGCCACGTTCTGCACTCAGACATGTCTGTCTCTGAACATGGGGTGTTTATGCCAAACTGATGCCAGATTTGATCCACATAGTTCATTAGCAGCAGCTTTTATCTCCCCTAAGACTTGGAACATATATATAACTTTCTCGCTTTCCTTCTTTTTTATATTTTTATTTACTCCCTTTTGTTGGCCTTGTTTTATTGTTATAGTTATTCTTGTTGTCATTATTGTTGGATAGGACAGAAAGAAATGGAGAGAAGAGGGGAAGATAGAGAGGGGGAGAGAAAGACAGACACCTGCAGACCTGCTTCACCGCCTGGGAAGCGACTCCCCTGCAGGTGGGGAGCCGGGGTTCGAATCGGGATCCTTATGCTGGTCCTTGTGCTTTGTGCCACCTGCGCTTAACCCGCTGCACTACAGCCTGACTCCTTCCTTCCTTCCTTCCTTCCTTCCTTCCTTCCTTCCTTCCTTCCTTCCTTTCTTTCTCTCTTTCTTTCTTTCTTTCTTTCTTTTACCTTCAGGTTTATCGCTGGGGTTTGGTGCCTGCACCAGAAATCCACTGCTCTTGGAGGCCACCTTTTTTTCTACTGTTATTGCATAGGACGGAGAGAAATTGGGAGAGGAAGGAAACACTGAAAGGGGGAGAGAGAGACACGCGCAGATCTGCTTCACCACTTGTGAAGCGACCCGCTTGCAGATGGGGAGCCGGGGGCTCAAACCAGGATTCTTCAGCAGGTCCTTGTGCTTAACCCAGTGCGCTACTGCCCAGCCCCTGGAACATGTAAAGTTTCAGCACCATCCTTTACTGGTCTGGCTCATGCCTTTTGCTTTCTTTCTCTCCTTTTTTCCTTCCTTTCTCTCTCTTTCCTTTCCTTCCTTTCTTTTTATATTTTATTTTATTTATTTTAATGATAGGGAGAGGGAAAGACACACAGAGAAAGGCCAAAGCCCTGTTCAGCTCTGGCTGATGGTGGTGCTGGGGATTGAACCTAGAACCTCAGAGCCTCAGGCATGAGAATCTTTTTTTTTTTTTTTTTTTTAATTTGCACTTCGCTGGCCATCAGAAACTTGGAGCATTTTTTTATGTGTCTCTCAGCCTTTTGGATCTCTTCTGTGGTGAATATTCTGTTCATGTCCTCTCCCCCATTTGTGGATGGGGTTATTTGTTTTCTTTTTCTTTTTTAATCTTTATTTTTATTTTTATTAAAGAAAGGATTAATTAACAAAACCATAGGGTAGGAGGGGTACAACTCCACACAATTCCCACCGCCCAATCTCCATATCCCACCCCCTCCCCCGATAGCTTTCCCATTCTCTATCCCTCTGGGAGCATGGACCCAGGGTCATTGAGGGTTGCAGAAGGTAGAAGGTCTGGCTTCTGTAATTGCTTCCTCGCTGAACATGGGCGTTGACTGGTCGGTCCATACTCCCAGTCAGGCATGAGAATCTTTTTGCAGAACCATTATGCTGTCTCCCTAGCCCAGCTCATGTCATTTAAATAGGTAGTAAATAATGGTTAGTCTGTCTTCCCCTCCTCTCTCCATTTTTCTCTGTCCTATCCAACAACAATGACAACAATAGCAACAATAATAATAATGACAACAACAACAATAAGCAAACAAGGGCAACAAAGAGGAAAAAATAGCCTCCGGGAGCTGTGGACCTTGGTTTAAGCCCCTGATCCCCACCTACAATGGGGAAAGCTTCCAAGTGGTGAAGTAAGGCTGCAGGTGTCTCTCTGTCTCTCCCTCTCCATCTCCCCCTCCATTCTCAATTTCTCTATGTCTCTATCTAATTAATCAATTAAAAATACATTAAAAATAAAAATTAAAAATGTTAAAATTAAAATTAGAAAACTTTTAATTAAAAACATTTATAAAAACTTACCACATTGTTTTCACACTGAGTTCTGTCCCTTGCAAACCTTATTGTGGCCGCTGGTGACTTAAACATCGACATGGCTATTTGCTATCTTTGTTTCCATTTTTAAAATGCTCATTTGTATTTCTTTATAAATATGCTTTAATTTTTTTTGTATTGTTATTTGATAGGACAGACAGAAATTGAGAGAAGAGGGGGAGACGGGGAGAAAGAGAGCTGTCCGCCCCACTGCCCCGCCCGCCACTTTTGAAGCTTTGCCTTTGCAAGTTGGCGGGCTGCTGCATCTGGGTCCTTGTGGCAACAGTGTTTGTTCAACCAGGTCGGCCACAGTTTGGCCCCAAATAATGATTTAATAAAAAAAAAAAAAACACTTTTAAATTTTGGTTTATAAACAGTGCAAGCTTCATATTTTTTTTAAAAAAAGCACAAAAGTTTAAATTGTCCAAGTGCTTTCCAATCTGACACTCTCACCTGAAGTGATGCTTCACCATGACTGTTTATAGTATATTCTTGAAGATTTTCTTTTTTAAAGTTATTTTTATTAGTGATTTACAAAATTATAAGATTACATGGGTATAAGTCCACACCTTTCACACCACCAGAGTTCTGTGTCCCCATTCCCTTCATTGAAAACTAACTACATTAGTTCTCCCAAGATCACAGATATGGGCTGGCTACTATTCCCTATTCCTATTAAATATATATATTCCTTTTTTTCTATGCTCCTGCCTTCTCTTCCTTTCTAAGTCACACCTACTACTTCCAAGTGTCCTCCTTTCCTTTCCTTTTTTTTTTTTTTTTCCTTCTTTTTTCTTTTGTTCCTCTTCTCTCTCTGGATTCTAATGAAATTCGAGTTCAGAGCCCTCTGGTCATCTTTCCTAAAATTCTGTATGGGGTACAGAAGGTAGGCGTTCTGGCTGATGTAACTGTTTCTCTGCTACCTCTAAAAGGTAATATTTTAATGAAATTTAAAAAAGAACATTTTATAGCATTATTAGTTTTTTTTTTTTATCAAGATTATTGACATCTCTATTTGTTAATCAATTTGTCTTTTTCCTAAACTCTGAACATTGAAGTCATGGTTATATAGACTGTTGATAGAATAGTTAAAATCCTTAAAAATATCAAAGCAGGTTTGCACATTGTTTTGTTTAATATGTTTCTTGTGATGGAGAAAAACTAAGCCTGACACCCCTCTAGTCCAGTCAAAACACCCTTGAGTCTCACAGCCGATGTTCAAATGATCTTCAAGTTGTCACTGTTTATTATCTCAGATAAACATTTTCTTTCTTTTATAATGCCTTTTTCTTTCCATCCTCTTCCCTCCATAATAATATTTTCTATCATAACACTTTCATAAGATATGAATTGAAGAAGAGAGTTCAAATATTAGAAGGACTTTATAACAACATACATTTACCACAAACGAACACAAATTTTAGTCACACCTTAAATGTTAAAAAAGGTTTCTTTCCAGTACAGGGACACTTGTCTACATTTTCCAAGTCCACAAAGGAGCAACTGTTTTTATCTAAAAGCTGGATAAGTGAGAGCTCAAAGTACAAGTAGGAGCTCTAGCCCACATTCTTCACCTGGCCTCTGTGTTCCTAAGTACACATGTTCCTATTTGAGCATTTTCCTTATTGCATTTTACTGGGGGAGAAGTTTCATAGGTAGTTATGCAAAAAATTCTCTTAATAATTGCTCTTAGTACACATATGCAGCTATAGTGATGATAACACAAAGGTCGATCAATGGAAAAAAAACAAACTTCTTTATGTATGTTTAGAAGAACTAATTTTCAAAGGTCTTACAATAAATGTTTCCTTACTTTTTTTTTTTTTAACCAGAGCACTCTCAACTCTGGCTTATATTATAGGGAATTGTAAATGTTTCCTAATAAATAGAACAGTCACAGTAAATTGTGTGTGTGTGTGTGTGTGTGTGTGTGTGTGTGTGTGTGACACTGAACATTACAGCCAAAGTTTCAAAGCTAGTGTTCTTCATGTTTTAAAAGGCTGTTGTCTTTCTTCCATTTGACACAGTCCTAGCATGAACTTTCTTTAGAGGCATCAGAAAATCTTTAAAATCCTTAATAGCTTTGTTGACTGACCCTTCATTGGTTTGCTTATGGCAAATTTTAACAAAGTGGATATAACTCTATTAATAGACACATTGGACATCAGAATCTATAACAGTGTATCCAGGGAGCTATTTTTGTTATTGCTGTTGTTAATATTTACAGCTACCACATTCATTTTAAACATCTTGGTCCTTGTGTAACATTTAATACACTCTCCTAATATCATTAAATGAAGCGGAATAAGGAATCGGTCGGGAGCAGTGGAGAAATGTGGGTTCAAATTTTAACCTTGCTAATGATTAGTTTTTGTGTTCTTGGGCAAAATGTTCAACTTTTCTGAATTTCTGTCCTTTGATTGCACAGTGCAGCTATTCATAGTCTTCCCTCTCCCTCCTTCCCTCCCTCCTTTTCTCCTTCTCCCTGTCTCTTTCTTTCTCCCTTCCTTTCTTTCTAATGTTTTCTGCCTTTAATAATTTCCTTAGAAATTTCTCACTACTTTCTAGCATGTGATATGTTGCCCCAGTCTTAAAAAGGGATTAAATTGTTCAGATTTCCAGTGTAATTCATACTCTTGCTTTTTCCACCTTCTCAGAGAAATCATTAATTACTTTGGTCTTCCCTCCTTCCTCCCTTCCTCCCTTCTTTCCTCCCTCCCTTCCTTCTTTCTTTTGAGAAAAAAAAAAAAAAAAAAGATCATTGCACTGAAGCTTCCTTCAGTGTTGTAGGGCTTAAACCTGGGTCGTGCATGGAAAGGTAACACTATCTAAGAGAGTTATCTTACCAGCCCTACTAATAGCTGTTACATAGGGCCTTAGCACTCTTACCCGGTAGTTAATACAGAAGCCTCATTAAGTTAGTCCTTAAATAATTAAATTTAAATAACTATTTATTTAAATAGATAATAATTTATTTAAATAATTTAACTTAAATAATTCCTTAAATAAACGAGGAACCATTGAAAATACTCTTTGCTTCAACATCACTTATTGTTAGCTGAACTAACATTCTACAAATGTGTCCTATCAGATGGATTGTTTGGCTAAAGAGATCAATCAGTGTGACTTGTTCATTTTGTTTGTTGAGAGTGATGTATTCAGTTTGGTAATAAATTCTCTCTATTAAGAAAACCTGTCTAGAGCAAACAGAATTAAGAATTGTTTTGCTCAGTTCCCTGATAAACAAACAGTTAAAATATTATTGTGGAAACCATAAAGAACCTCTTTGAAAAGCAGAAATTTACATCATTGTCTTTAATTCTTTTTTTTCAATTTGTTTTCCCCCTTTTGTTGTTCTGTTTTTGTAGTTATTAATATTGTTGTTATTGATGTCGTCATTGTTAGATAGGACAGAGAGAAATGCAGAGAGGAGGGGAAGACAAAGAGGGGGAGAGAAAGATAGACACCTGCAGACCTGCTTCACCACTTGTGAAGCGACTCCCCTGCAGATGGGGAGCTGAGGGCTCGAACCGGGATCCTTATGCCGGTCCTTGCGCTTGGCGCCACGTGCGCTTAACCCGGCCCCTATTGTCTTTAATTCTGATGTCATCATCTAGATTATCTAGGTACTTATCTGTAAAATAAAAGATCAGAACAAAAGGACAAAGGTTGAGAGAAGAAAGAAAAAAAAGGACACAGAGAGAGAGAGAGAGAGAGAGAGAGAGAGAGAAATAGAAGAGTAGGCAGAATTTTATACAAAAGAGGTGCCCTTCCCAGAGCATCTATGTAATGACATTTGCGAATAGGTGATGAAAAAAATCTGCGCAGTCAGGCTGGCAAGGGCTGATAGTCGTAGGGAGGGTGAGGGAGCAAGAGAAAAGCCATTTAGCTCTGATATTGGTGGTTGCCACACCTGTCTGGCCAGATAGGCAGGCCACGACCGCGGTGTGACAAAACAGTGCGGGTGACCTGGTTAGGGAACCGGACAGGGGCCTTACAAGCTCCTGTACGGAAGACCCTACCCAAGATAGGTGGTGGACAGAAGCCTGGATATTTGTGTGGACGGATCTCTGGGTCTCCCGGTTGGCGGAAAGGCCTTGGATGGCTAGGTGGACTTGGTTTCGCTTCTGAAAGCTTACTGTTGTTGTTTATCATGCTTTATGCAGGCCACCCAGGGAATGTCCAGGAGACTCCGGAGACGCTTACAGTGCAACCCCCCAAGTCTAGTCTGGACATTCCAGATGGGACCCCACTGGATGAAAAGACCCTTACAACAGTAAATCCCAGCACTTCAAGCCCCAATGACTTGGCTATCCAGGTTGAGCAAGGACTGAGCACTATTCTCAGAAATATTACATTCAATCATACAGACAATGGTCCTTTAGCTTTCCCAGGAAACATGTTACATAGCAACCCTGAAATGCACCTGCATATTGTTTTAGGTAGATTACAGGAAAGGGAGTTTGGCATAAGGATCAGAGCAAGACGCCGTGTTCCCACTAGTGCCCCCCCTATTCTGGGTATTAAGGTCCAGTGCTTGGAAGGAGAAAGAATAGCCCTTTGGATAAATGAGAGCAGTGAAAGCATTTAGTTCTTACTGATAAATTGACTTTTGTCTGAAACCAAAGGGATGTGGTTAATAACCCATGAAAGAACAGTATGGCTGTGCTTTCGTTTTGATGGTAGTTGTATGCCTTCAGTTCCTCCTGTCTGTGTTACTTATAAAAAATGTACCCTGCGTACTTTGTGGTCAACTGACTTGGCCAGCTTTTGATTTATGCTTCTTTGTTATGCTATTATAAAAAGAATCTCTATATCAGTAAAAGATTGCAGCAGCATTGAAACTCATGTGTCTCAGTGTTGTCTGTCGCGCCGAATCCACCTCCCACCTATAAGTCTCATTCTCCCTGGATCGGCCTGCTGAGCCCCCAGTTGGGTGGTCGGCGGCAGGTGGTGAAACCCTGACTTGGTGCTCTGTCCAGGTGCTTAAAGGAGATCCCATACTGACCTGATTGGCCTACACACCTAGAGCTTTTACGTCAGGTCTGCTAAGAAAACACAACCTATGCATGAATAAACTCTACACACACTACTTGAACTCACCAATCTAGATGTCATTTCATAAGTGTAAACAGCTAACCAACAACACTAAATAGTAGGATTCAAGGAATTGAGAAGTGTTGGTGAAATGACTCACCTTGTAGGACGCCTGCCTTGCCATGCAGAGCAAGAAGGAGCTCTCAGGTCCTGGTGTCTCATGGTGGAGGAGGACTTAGGCTGAGAGTGTTTTGCAGAAAATTGAGAGATTTTGTACATGTACCAACAATCGTATCTACTGTAAATTATTTTTTTCCACTTTTGCAAATGTGGTAATATATATTTTTAATTTCTTTATTGGGAAATTAATGTTTTACATTCAACAGTAAATACAATAGCTTGTATATGCATTAACATTTCTCCGTTTTCCACATAATGATACAACCCCCTTTAGGTCCTTTGTCATCCTTCTTGGACCTGTATTCTCCACCTCCCCCACACCCCAGAGTTTTTTACTTTGATGCAATATGCCAATTCCAATTCAGGTTCTACTGTAAATTATTAAGCCCCCAATAAAATATAGTGAGGGGTCACCTTCTTTGGGCAGATGTGGAACTGTACCCTTGTGACAACAGCAGCATTATAGATAAAAATTTCCTCAATAAAGTAGTTTTAAAAAAAATAGTCTAAAGTAATATTTGTTGGGGGAGAGAGTAGACTGGCTATGCAAAAAAGCTCTCATGTCTAGGGCTCCAAAGTTCCAGGTTCAATCTTAAATGTTTTGCTCATCAATGTGTAACAGCCAAAACCACCTGGAAGCAACCCAGGTGTCCAACAACAGATGAGTGGCTGAGCAAGTTGTGGTCTAGATACACAATGGAACACTACTCAGCTAGTAAAAATGATAACTTCACCCTTCTCAGCCGATCTTGGATGGACCTTGAAAAATTCATGTGAAGTGAAATCAGTCAGAAACAGAAGGAGGAATATGGGATGATCTCACTCTTAGGCAGAAGCTGAAAAACAAGATCAGAAGAGAAAACGCAAGTAGAACCTGAAGTGGAATTGGCGTATAGCACCAAAGTAAAAGACTCTGGGGTGGGTGTGTGTGTGGGGGGGAGAATACAGATCCAAGAAGGATGACAGAGGACCTAGTGGGGGTTGTATTGTTATATGGAAAACTGGGAAATGTTATGCATGTACAAACTATTGTATTTATTGTTGAATGTAAAACATTAATTCCTCAGTAAAGAAATAAAAAAAAATGGTGAATTCACCTTCTTCACCTCATCTTGGGCAGAGCTTGAAGGAATCATGTGAAGTGAGATAAGCCAGAAAGAGAAGGATTAATATGGGATGATCTTAATACATGGACAGAACTTTCAATAAAATTCTTTTTTTTAAATGTTTTTATTCCCCCGGCTCCCCACCTGCAGGGGAGTCACTTCACAGGCGGTGAAGCAGGTCTGTGGGTGTCTTTCTCTCCCCCTCTCTGTCTTCCCCTCCTCTCTCCATTTCTCTCTGTCCTATCCAACAACGAATGACGTCAACAATGGCAATAATAATAACCTCAACGAGGCTACAACAACAAGGGCAACAAAAAGGGGGAAAAATGGCCTCCAGGAGCGGTGGATTCATGGTGCAGGCACCGAGCCCAGCAATAACCCTGGAGGAAAAAAAATGTTTTTATTTATTGGATAGAAACAGAGAAAAATTGTCAGGGGAGGGGGAGATAGAAAGGGAGAGAGACAGAGACACCTGCAGCCCTGCTTCACCAATCTTGAAGCTTTTTCCCAGCAGGTGGGTCCCAGAGGCTTGAACTTGGGTTCTTGTGCGCTTAATGTGTGCACTTAACCAGGTGCACCACCTCCTGGCCTTTGCAGTACAATTTTTTATGAACCTAGTGAATGAGTTACTGAGAAACCAGCTTCTACTATTCCTTTGGAAATACAGTTTTAGGATGAATAAGCAGGGGGCTGGGAGGTGACACTCCAGTTGAGCACACAAATTCTAATTTATTTGTTTTATAAAGTTAAGTATATTTGTGTGAGGCAGAAGTTTGTGTGATCTTAGAAGCTGTCTTAATTGGAAACTTTTGCAATACAAATATCTATAATGTCATCAATTTTGTTATACTTTAACAGATCACCCAGGCAGAAAATCAGTAAAGAAGCGAAGGAGGTAAATGAAGAGATAGATAAACGAGAGCTATTGGACATGTTCAGAGTAAAAATGGTGACTTCATCATTTTCAGCCCATCTTGGATGGAGCTTGAAGAAACCGTGTTAAGTGAAATAAGCCAGCAACAGAAGGATGAAGATGGGATGATCTCACTCTTGGGCAGAAGTTGAAAAATAAGATCAGAAGAGAAAACACTAAACAGAACTTGGACTGGAGTTGGTGTATTGCACCAAAGTCAAAGACTCTGGGGTGGGGGTGAGGGGAGGAATCAGGTCCTGGAACGTGATGGCAGAGGACCCAGTGGGGGTTGTATTGTTATGTGGAAAACTGGGAAATGTTGTGCATGTACAAACTATTGTATTTACCATCGACTGTAAAACATTAATCCCCCCAAAAAATATTTAAAAAATTAAGAAATTGTGTTATCTTATTCTTATGAGATGTTAACTCTAGGTTATAGATAAGTTCAAAATGGTAACACATGTTTAGTATAAAGCATTGTAGGAATTCTATGTTGAATTTCCAGAAGATTAAGTAAATAAACTCTTAGACATTGCCTGACCTGTCAGTGTCAATATTTATTTTTTTAAAAAAAAAGAACCACAACTTTCATGTAATCATTAAAAAGTGATGCTTTCATTGGCTAGAGGAGTGTGTGGAAATCACACCTGCCTTAACACAGGAAAACAGACCTAATACTAGACAAATATCTGAAGACCTAGGAAGAACGGAAGTGATCATCCCTACCTGATGGAGCAAGGGGCAGAGCTGCAACTTCCCATTTAATACAGTTCAGCCCTGTTTGTCTTTTTAATGATCTATTTCTTAATGAGAGGGAGGGCGAGGGGAGAGGACAGAGCTTCATGAGTCTAGCCCAGGAGTGGAAGTCAGGACCTCATGCTTGAGCATTCATGGTTTTACCCACTGTGCCACCTCCTGAGCCTCTGGGTTGTTTTTCCAAGCAGCTTATCCCCATCGACATTATAAAACCAACACCACTTTCTTGAATATATTAAAAGCTTGTAATAGAAGTTAGGTCTTTCAGGTTTTTTTTCAGTGTTATTTATTTTTTTTATTATTTATTTACTGGATAGTGACAGAGCGAAATTGAGAGGGGAGATGTGGGGAGATAGAGAGGGAGAGAGACAGAGAGACACTTGCAGCCCTGCTTCACCACTCGTGAAGCTTTCCCCCTGCAGGTGGAGACCAGGGGCTTGAACCTGGGTCCTTGTGCACTGTAATGTGAGCACTCAACCAGGTGCGCCACCGCCTGCCCCCAGGTCTTTCAGGTTTTAGTTCATTTCAGCTAGAGAGATTCTTTTTACTCCTGGAATGATCACTTCGTTAATATATCCCCTTTATTTTTTTTAAAGTTTTTTATTATTATCTATATTTATTCACTGGATAGAGATGACCAGAATTTGAGAGGAAGGGAGAGCTAGAAAGGAAGAGAGAGACAGAGAGATATCTGCAACCTTGCTTCACCACTCGTTAACCTTTCCACCTGCAGGTGGGGACCTGGGGCTTGAACCCGGGTCCCTGCATATTGTAACATGTGCGTTCAACCAGGTATGCCACCACTCAGCCCCATACATTCACTTTCTTACTCCCCTTTTCATGTACTTTATAATATATATATATATATATATATATATATATATATATATATATATAGTTGTTGGAAAAGTCATGATGCATTTTTGCATAGAAAAATATGGCCTGACTTTTCCAACAGCCCAATTATAATCAAAGCTCATTTCTATCTGCAATTCATGTCTGTCACCATAGTTCAAAAGCACTAATCCTGGAATAATTTGTGACCTGGAAAAGGGAAAACTTCACGTGGTCAAGTCAACAAACTGATAAGAACTTATTGTGAAATATTTCTGTGTGTTACTCAGAGCCAAAACATTGTTTTTCTGTGTCAAAACAGAGACAGAGTTCACTGGAAAACTTGAGGCTGAAATGCTATGCCTAGAGCAGAGTCCTCAGGACATTTAAATGCTCTCTTAAATCATTCAGTATTTAATTGCAGAGTATGTTTAATATGGGGTACTTGGACAGTCATCTCCCTAACTACGTTTCTCAAGGAATTGCTAGATGATGTTGTAAGATTGCAAGTCACGAATGTCAAAGTCCTCTCCTAAAAAGTACCAATTAGATTCCCTTGTTTTCAAATGCCTTTGTCAACAGTGAGTTTTACCTATTAGGTCTTCACCAATCTGATAAATGAAAATTTGTGAGGACCTAGTGGGAGTTGTATTGTTATATGGAAAACTGAGAAATGTTATGCATGTACAAACTATTGTATTTACTGTTGAATGTAAAACATTAATTCCCCAATAAAGAAATTAAACAAAAAAAAAGAAAAAAAATTTTTTACTCCAATGAGCATTTCTTTAATCATTAAGTAGCTTAAACCTTTTTTCGAGGTTTTTTTAAACCAACTTTCCTTACTTTTGTGAATCACTTAAGTACGATTATCACTGACCTGTTTACAGCTGTCTGGTTATTTGTCAAGGATCACTATGTACTAGGGATATTAAAGTGTGCTTGTTATACATACTCCGATGATCATTTTCACTTTTTGATTTTTTAAAAAAAAGCTTGCATTAGGCTTATCAGTTTTTCCCATTTAGGATTTGATTTTCGTGTAGCATATAAAAAAATCCTTTTCACATCAATATTTTAAATGCTAATATTTTCCTCTACTACTTTTATTGTTTTTATGTATTTTTAAAAAATATTTATTCCCTTTTGTTGCCCTTATTTTATTGTTGTAGTTATGATTGATGTCGTTGTTGTTGGATAGGACAGAGAGAAATGGAAAGAGGAGGGGAAGACAGAGAGAGGGAGAGAAAGACAGACACCTGCAGACCTGCTTCACAACTTGTTTTTGTTTACAGGGCTATCACTGGGGCTCTATGAATCCATTGCTCCTGGTGTTCATCTCCCCTTCTTTCTATTATACTTGATAGGACAGAGAGAAATTGAGAGAGGCCAGGGAGATAAGGAGAGAGAAAGAGAAACACCTGCTTCACCACTTGTGAAGCTGCAGGTGGGGGGCGGGGGCTGAAACCCCATCCTTGTGTGTAGAGATCTGTGCACTTAACCCAGAGCGCCACTGCCTACCCCACCCCCTAGTCTCTCAAATATATAGTAAGTAGGTAGGGAATAGAATAATAGGGGGTTGTCAGGACTGTGTATTTTAATGTATGTGAAGGGTTTAGAATATGGGTAAGACAACTTTTTTTTCTGCCAAGGGAGATTTGCAAATTCATAATGCCATTTGTGGACCATACAAAAATGACAACTTAAAAATTAGTAGTGAGTGTTGCTATGGAAAAAGCAGTCTAGGTTTATTGAATTTCAAGTCCTATATGTGCTGGCCTTGGCAAGGCCAGAACCAGTGATTTCAAGGGTCCTATACAGCTTGTGGGCTAGATGATGCCCACCACCTAGTTTATTTATTTATTCAAATTTTTATTAGTGATTTACTATTGGCTTATACGATTGTAAGATAATAGGGATATAATTCCACACAGTTCCCACCACCAGAGTTCCGTGTCCCATCCTCTCCACGGGAAGCCTCCCTGTTCTTTATCCCTCTGGGAGTATAGACCGGATATCTTTATGGGGAGCAGAAGGTGGGAGGTCTGGCTTCCGTAATTGCTTCTCTGCTGGACATGGGTGTTGGCAGGTGGATCCACACCCCCAGCCTGTTTCTATCTCTCCCTAACGGGATCCCTGGTTTATAAAATGCATGACACATAAAAGGTCACTAAATTGTGATCTTTGTCACTGTTGCATACTAAATCCACATGTGTATGTGGGCTTTTTCAGATTCGACTGTTCCATTTATTAGAATGTAGAAATTCATGGGTCAGTAGGAATGTAGCTTCATAACATGTGTGAACTGGTTCATTCATGATTTTCAGGTTTTTGTCCTGATTGTTTTAGCATTTTACCTTTTCTTTTTTTTTCCCTTTTTTTCTTTCTTTCTTTATTTAAAAAAGGAGACATTAACAAAACCGTAGGATAGGAGGGATGCAACTCCACAAAATTCCCACCATCAGAACTCCGTATCCCACCCCCTCCCCTGATAGCTTTCCTATTCTCTATCCCTCTGGGAGTATGGACCCAGGGTCATTGTGGGTTGCAGAAGGTGGAAGGTCTGGCTTCTGTAATTGCTTCCCAGCTGAACATGGGCATTCACTGGTCTTTTTTGAACCAGAGCACTGTTCAGCTCTGGCTTATGATGGTGTGACTGAACCTGGAACTTTGGAGCCTCAGGCATGAGAGTCTGTTTGCATAACCATTATGCTATCTACCCTCCACCCTAGCATTTTACTTTTTTCTAAATGAACTTTAGCAAACTTCTTGAAGCTTGTTGAGATTTTGATTACCATAGAGATAAACTCTATTAGGAGAATTTGACTTCTTCATCATTTTAATTTTTACCTTCTATTAAATAATATTGCTTTGCTAGAACAAATGTTCTAGTATTTATTTGCATTGCAAAGTAAAACAAGATGTTTATGGTTTTATTCATGTAATCCCTTCCTACTTCCTGACATCCGATGTTCTGAGCTCAGTCTTACAGGATGGACAGAGTACACCAGACAGAGGAGGGAAAATTGTTTGGCAATGTCTCTCTAACTGCCAAAATTTATTGTGATGCTTGGAACACTCCTCTTTCTAGAAATAATGTTCTTCGGTCAATATACCTAAGAGACAAGCAGTTAACAGGAAAGGGAAAAGTGGTTCTGACTGAGAAGAAGTGGAGTGCGGCCAGCAGCCCATGCAAAAAAATATCTGATGCAGCTGGTGCCTGACTGAGTCCAAGAAACTCTGGGAACCAGCAGCACCGCACATGCTCTCAGCTTCCTCTGAGCCCAGCAACTTGTTTGCAATAATTCAGAGTCCAGCAGGCTTCCATCCTGTGTCTCAGTCAAGGAGGTTGAATATGGATGGATACGTATCTGTGGTTGTTCTGAACAGACATGGACCAAGGCAAATTTATAAAGTTGTTCCTTGCTCACGGTCGTGTGTGCTCTCGACCAGGTGCACCACCGCCTGGCCCCATCTCTCATGTCTTTTGGGACAAAATGGATGGAACTTGAAGTGATTATGCTAAGTGAAGTAAGTAAGTGAAAGGCAGGTACCAGGTGATAACTGGTACCCTATATGGAATATAAATAGCTGAAACAAACAAATTCAAAACTAACCTGGACTCTTGAAAAGTCGGGCAGTGGTTGGAGGTCATGGGAAGGGAAAGTGGGCCGGGCTGAGGTGTGTCTTTGCTGCAGCGACTCTGGAACTTGGGTGTGGGGGTGTGGAGTCTTTCACACACATGCAGGTGTAAAACTACACCCCTCCATATTCACACTACTTTAAACCTGTGTCAAACCATTAAAAGGAGAAAATATGCATCTGTTAAAATTTAGAAAGGATGAGGAAATTGACTCTTTTTTAAAATGTGTTTTCTTTATAAAAAAAAAAAAGGATAAGAAGGGTACAATTCCACACAATTCCCACCACCAGAGTTCTGTATCCCATCCCCTCTCTTGAAATCTTTCTTATTTCTCCCTCTGGGAGTATGGACCCAGGATCATTATGGGGTGCAGAAGGTGGCAGGGCTGGCTTCTGGGAATCGATTCTTTTGGGGGTGAATTTTGAGATGCTAAATTGAAACAAGCAGGTATAATTTAGAATGCAGCAGAAAGAGGCTGTTACAACATGAAGAAACTTGTATTTCCTTGGGTAAAAATAATGAGGGCTTTGACCTGGACAACTCAGAGAAAACAATTTACATGTTAGAGGAAAAAACAACGAATTTTCAGAAAAACTAAAAATATGTGGAACAGGCTGGGGGTATGGATTCACCTGCCAACATCCATGTCCAGCAGAGAAGCAATTACAGAAGCCAGAACCCTCACCTTCTACACCCCATAAGGAATTTTGGTCCATACTCCCAGAAGGATAAAGAATAGGGAACCGTCTAATGGAGGGAATGGGACATGGAACTCTGCTGGTGGGAATTATACCCCTGTGATCTTACAATCTTGTTGATAATTATTAAATCACTTACAATTTTTAATGGAGAGCTAAAAATGGGAACTAATAATGTTTTTCTACTTTTAATTTATCCTTTTTGCTGTTGCTAGGACTTAACAGTACTGGGACACTTTTTTTCGGATAGAAAGGGAGAGATAGAGGACTTCTGGGGGGCGTGGTTGATGGAGTAGCTGCAATCAGACCTTCGCTCTCCCCAATAAAAATATTGTTCACAACAAGAGATCGAATTTTGGACACATGAACTACAGCTGAAAAAAGCCACAGCCTCAGGTCCTGCCACCTTCCAGACACCAGGCTGCAGATGCTACCATGGCTGCACCCCGACTTCTCTGGGCAGACGACCTCACCCATGTGTCCTGGACCCTCACATGTCCAGAGCTCTGGTCCACTAGGGAGAAATGGAAACAGGCTGGGGGTGTGGATCGACCTGTCAACGCCCATGCTCAGCGGAGAAGCCTCTGCAGAAGCCAGAACTCCCACCTTCTGCTCCCCATAAACAACCTTGATCCAGACTCCCAGCAGGGGAGAAGTGACAGGATGCAGATAAGAGGACTCTGCCTCCAGCTCCATCAGCACCCAGAGAGAGAGAAGGGAGAGGAGAGGGACATATGGAGGTAGTTGTGATGTCATGAGTGACTTAGAGGGAAAGAGAGGATTGAATCAGGAAAAAAAAGAGGGTGACTATGTATAAATGTGGACAGATAGTTGTAGAGAAGATGGTTGGCCCATGTCTACAACTTCAGGGGAGCTGTGCTGGATGGCAGTGGATTGCAGACTGAAGATTCAGAACTCTGGTGGTGGGAGTGGTGTGGATTTAAACCCCTGTTGACATGTAATTTTGTAAAACAAACAAACAAACAAACAAAAACCCTAATAAATAAATAAAATTAAAAAGAGGATATAGGTGGGAATCAGAGTGAAGCAAATTTTTCCCAAGATGACAAAAACCACCAGAAGCTGTGAGAGGCGTAAACTGGATTCTCTTTCACAGTCCCCGGGGGGTGGGGGTGGGGGAAGGGAGGAGAGAGAGCATAATTTCAAGACTTCTAAACTTTAGATTCAGGAGACAGTAAAGTTTGTTTCTAAGTAAAAATGTCTTCTCCCCAGGAAACTATAGGACAGGTCCCCAAACACGTAGATCACCGGTGTGTTTCCCCATCTGGTACACACTCGATTCTCATACACACCAAAAGGACAGACCTAGCCTATGCTGGGAAAAAAATGTACTCACATAAGAAGTTTGAAATTGCTTCATTTTTCCATATCCACAAATTCCTAGGCACAGCAGTTTTCTCTTTCTTTCTTTCTTTCTTTCTTTTTTTTTTTTTTTTTTTTTACCAAAGCTCACATTGAGAGGAAACAGCCAGATTTGGAGGATGAATCTCTACCACTTTTTTTTTTTTTGGGGGGGGGGACTACTTACTCTTCTAAACCAATCTAATAATAGAATTGGCTTGTTCATAATGGCTGGACATCGCATAGTTGAATCCTTAGAGATGCTAAAATAAAAACAAAACAAATTGGTTACCCTTTAACAAAGAGAGGTTGTAACTATGTGGGTTTTTTTTTAAATATTTATTTATTTATTTCCTTTTGTTGCCCTTCTTGTTTTATTGTAGTTATTCTTGTTGTCATCGTTGCTGGACAGGACAGAGAGAAGTGGAGAGAGAAGGGGAAGACAGAGAGGGGGAGAGAAAGACAGACACCTGCAGACCTGCTTCACCGCCTGTGAAGCGACTCCCCTGCAGGTGGGGAGCCGGGGGCTCGAACCGGGATCCCTATGCCGTTCCTTGTGCTTTGTGCCACGTGCACTTAACCCGCTGCGCTACTGCCCGACTCCCATAACTATGTGTTTTTAATGGAGGAAGAGATTTTAATTTTCGGAAATGTGCTCTTTGTGCTGTCTTTTGACATTCAGTGTTATTGGAATAAAATACCAACCACCATCTTATAAAGTCATCTTCTGTGTAACCAGAGACGCAGACATTCAGCCTGGCAGCACCTGGCCTGGCACAGGCTTGTCTCCATCCAGTGGAAACGTTTTGCAGTAGTCAAGTTGAGGAATGGGTGGTTTCATGGCAGACATACTTACTTTGGACACCTTTTAAGCATATTCAGCATTATTATTTGCATGTAGTAAAACTTTATAAGTTTTGTGTGTGTGTGTGGCCAAAACTTTATTTTATAGCTCTCTCTCTCTCTCTCTCTTTTTGTCAGAGTACTGCTCAGCTCTGGCTTATGGTGGTGCAGGGGATTGAACCCGGGAGTTCAGATCTTCAGGCATAATTCTCTTTGTATAACCATTATGCTGTCTATCCAGCACCAAAGCTTTTCTTCACAGACAAAAACAACCCAGATTTAGGCTGACATCTGTTGGATTTACAAGATGACTTTACAAAACATACTATACACTCGTGGCTCAGTACTCTCTTGGCTTCAAAATCCAAAGGGAGGGATGCTTTAGCACTCTGTTCTCACTGGGCAGGGAGTCCCCCATCCTGAGCAATGAAGCAGGTCCACAGGTCTGCAGCTGTCTTATCTTTCTCTCTCCCTCATTATCTCCCCTCCTCTCTCAATTTCTCTCTGTCCTGTCAAATAAAAATAAAGTTGATTCAAAGTTCTGGCACCTAGCCCTAGCAAGAACCCTGGTGGCAAAAAAATAAAAAGAAGATTTTCAGCTGATTATAATCTGTAGAATCCACATGTGTACAAGTGATCACCACACCACACCACTGAAATGATGTCGTCAGGAGAAGCCTGTCTAGACCTGAGGAGGCCTGGTGCCTGACTGTGAACACTTGACAGTGACCTTACCCCTCCTTGCAGCCAGCCTCTGGACAGACTTATGCCTCTTCCATGCTTCGCTCACACCTCTGTGCTCTGCTTTCCAAAGGTAAAGATGAATATCACAGCCATCCACTGGCAGCATTTTGAAATTCAAATGACTATCCATTTCGGCCATTCTCAATTTTGTTTTATTTTATTATTCTTATATATGATAGGACAGAGAGAAATTGAGAGGGTAGAGGGAGATGGAGAGGGAGGAAGACAGAGAAACTTGGCACATTGCTCCACCACTCATGAAGCTTCCTCCCTGCAGGTAGGGACCGGGGACTTGAACCTGAGTCCATGCACAGCAATGTATGAGTTCAACCATATGCACCACTGCCTGGCCCCCTTTTGGGGCAGTGTTTCAAATCAGCAGAAGTGTAGGGGGCGAATGTTACGACCACAGGTGATGCCTGTAGCACTGAGTGGAACAAAGAAGCTTAAAGAACCAGCTTAGTAAATCACACCTGGCTTCTAGCCTCAGCACTTGGGAACACGTAGAAGGTAGCGATGGCGAATCACAGACCCTGTTCTCAAGCAGCCACTACAACTGATTTCTCCTACAAGAGAGGTAAAAAAAAATTATTTTATTTTATTTTATTTTATTTTATTTGTGTCTCCAGGGTTATTGCTGGGGCTCAGTGCCTGCACTATGAATCCACTGCTCCTGGGGGCCATTTTTCTCCTTTTGTTGCCCTTGTTGCTTATCGTTTTTGTGGTTATTATTGTAGTTATTATTGTTGTTGTCACTGTTGGATAGGACAGAGAGAAATGGAGAGAGGAGTGGAAGACAGAGAGGGGGAGAGAAAGACAGACACCTGCAGACCTGCTTCACCATCTGTGAAGCGACTTCCCTGCAGGTGGGGAGCCGGGGGCTTGAACCGCGATCCTTACGCCAGACCTTGCGTTTTGCGCCACGTGCGCTTAACCCGCTGCACTACTGCCCGCTCCCCCCCAACTTTTTTAATATCAAATATTCTGATTTTTAGGGAGTCGGGCTGTAGCGCAGCGGATTAAGCGCAGGTGGTGCAAAGCACAAGGACCGGCATAAGGATCCTGGTTCAAACCCCGGCTCCCCACCTGCAGGGGAGTCGCTTCACAAGCGGTGAAGCAGGTCTGCAGGTATCTGTCTTTCTCTCCTCCTGTCTTCCCCTCCTCTCTCCATTTCTCTCTGTCCTATCCAACAACGACAACAACAATAATAACTACAACAATAAAACAACAAGGGCAACAAAAGGGAATAAATAAAATTTAAAAATTAAAAAAAAAATTCTGATTTTTAATTGTGGGTAATGACATTAACTTCTGATCGCTGCTATTCACGTAGGCACAGACAGTGGCTTAAACAATACAATCTCAGGGGCCAGGTAGAGGGACACCTGGTTGAGTGCACATGTGACCAGGTGTGACCCAGGTGTGAGCCCCAGCCCCCACATGTAGGGGGAAAGCTTTGTGAGTGGTGAAACAGTGCTGCAGGTGTCTCTGCCTCCCTCCCTATCTCCCCTTATCATATCGATTTCAGGCTGTCTCTAAGGAATGGATGATAATTGACACAAAAAAATATATATACGGTTTAATGACCGTACAGTTCTGGACGTGGGAGATTTGTGGAGTGGGTTTCACAGGTTAGAAGCCAGATTGACAGCCAGGCTGTGCTATTGGACACTTCCAGAAGCTCTCGAGATTCCATTCTAATTCCTTTGCTAGTTTCTATAGGCCGCCTGCAGTCCTTGGCCTGGGACCTCTTCTTAAATCAACAGTATGATGCCTTCTAGTCTCTGCCTGACTTTGACCCTCATTTTCTTTCATTTTATCTCCTTTTCTGGTCTAGTCTGTCTCTCTCCTTGCTTTGTAAGGACTATTGTGATTGTATTAGGCCCACCTGAATAATCTCCCCCTCTCAATTTCTTAATTTAATGAAATTTGCAAAGTCTTTTTTTGCCTTGGAAAGTAACATATTCCAGACACTGGGGATCAGAGCATGAGGATTTTGGAAGGGAGGGAACATTATTCTATCTACACAGAAACAGTTTCGTTTATCTTGGTTCTCACTGGGGTCTTGATCATGTGTGATTTCACTGTTCCAGGTGACCTTTTTCAGGTAGAGAGAGAGAGAAGACTCAGCACTGTAACTTCCCTCGATACTAAAGTATTCCCTTGCTATCTACAAGGGACTTGAACTGGGTTCCACGCATGACAAGGCAGGTTCCTTACCTGGTGAGCTAGCTCCTGGTCCCAGATTTCCTTTCTTTTTTTTTTTTATTTTTAAAATATTTATTTATTGGGTCGAGATAAAATGAGAGTAGAGGGTGAGCTAGATAGGTAGACAGACAGACAGACATACAGACAGACACTTCCCCACAGCTTGTGAAGCTTTCCTATTGCAGGTGGGCGTCAGGGTCTTGAACCACCGTCCCTGAGCACTGGAATACTTGCACTTAGCTGACTGTGCCATCACTGGGGCCCTCCAGGCTTATTTTCTAGTTAAGTGGAAATTGAAATAGATCTTGTCTGTGGCCACCACTTTGTGATTTACTCTGGCTGTACATTCTCTAGAAGTGAGTATTGGCTGGATTTGAAGACATGGCCAGGCCATGATGTGCCCACACCGTCCCGGACTGCTCTGCAGGATGGAAAATTCCACACACTGCTCTCTGGATTACAGAGCTGGAACAAGCTGGGATTTAATCTGAATGAAGAAACTTGGGAATAATGAACAGTGACAGCAGAGCAACCACTGTCCTTAAGAGGGAGAATTGCCAAAGATGGAGACTTGCATGACAAAAAAAGTACAGAAACAGTAGAGAATATACAAGCAAGGCGCGGAAGGCAGCGGGGCTGGGAGTTGGAAGAGCCTCTGTAGGAACAGCTGTGAGGACTTAAACTTGATGGTGTTTTGTCCCTGGTCTGTTTCTCTTGAACTAAATGACTCCTTGCTTGGCCCGTGCTTTTAGTTACCTTGGCGACTTTGTCCAGCAGACAGCTTTGCGGAGCTGTGCTGTGGAAAACGAACAAAGAGCAGGCCTGTCTGTGTGCTGTTCACATCCGAAGGAGGGCCAGTCTCCAGCAAAGAAGACTCAGGACTGCAAATTCTGCAAGATTCCCAGGTGCAAGGTGAGTCGTACAGGATGCCAGACTTCAAAAAAGTGGAGAAGAGCAACTCCTGGGTATATACAGTTTAGATAAGGGGGGTGGGGGTGGTGAATGGCAAACGCTAGAAGAAGAAGGGGTGGTGAGCA
Source organism: Erinaceus europaeus (assembly GCF_950295315.1). Taxonomy (NCBI): domain Eukaryota; kingdom Metazoa; phylum Chordata; class Mammalia; order Eulipotyphla; family Erinaceidae; genus Erinaceus; species Erinaceus europaeus. Next base: position 4,976,359 of record NC_080179.1, read on the forward strand.
ACACCTAAAAGCTGAACACAGACATGGAGTCATTACATGTCTAGGTAAAAAAAAGGGGGGGGGGACCAGGCAGTGGTGGACGCGGTTAAGCGCACATAGTACAGAGCTCAAGGACCCATGAAACAAAATGATGTGGGTTCGAACCCCTGGCTCCCCATCTGGGGGGGGGCATCATTTCATCAGCAGTAAAGCAGGTCTGCGGCTCTCTCTCTCTCTCTCTCTCTCACACACACACACACACTCTCTCTCTCTTTCTCTCTCTACCTCTCTCCTCTCCCTCTCTCTCTCTATAGATATAGATAGATAGATAGATATCCTCTACCCCTCTCAATTTCTTTCTGTCCTATCCAATAAAGAAAAAAAGGAGGGGCCAGGTGGTGGTGCACCTGGTTGAGCACACGTTACAATGCACAAGGACCCAGGTTCGAGCCCCCAGTCCCCTCCTGCAGGGGGAAAGCTTCACACCTGGTGAAGTAGTGCTGCGGGTGTCTGTCTCTCACCCTCTCTGTCCCTCCCTTCCCTCTCGATTTCTGACTGTCTCAATCCAATAAATAAATAAATAAAGATAATTAAAAAAATTTTAAAAAAGAAATAAAAGCCACTGGGAGTAGTGAATTCGTAGTGCCAGCAACAAGACCCAGTGATAACCCTGAAGACAAAACAAACAAACAAGACAATAAAACCAAACAAAGCAGGATAACTCCCGTGTGGAATACAGAGAACTGAAACCCATGAACTTGAAAAAGGAAAGTATCCAACTTGTCCATAAGACTGAGGGAACTATGGTGGTTATCCTTGGTGCAGTGAGAAGTGGGATACAGAACTTTAGTAGTATGGGACGACATGCCTATTTCCATAATTTAGTAATGCACTGGTAACTCATAAATAGATTCTTAAAAGAGGAGGTGGGGCAGGGCGGGTGGGTAGACTCATTCAGACACATCCACTGGTTTCATGAGAATCCACACTCAAGACAGAGCTCCCAGGGAAAAACCAAACACCTTCAGGAACTTTCCTCTAACCAGAGCTGCACTAACTGAAAACTCCTTCATATAAGTGGACTCAGTCTCCACCCCTTTCTCCTATATTGGCATTTCTCACCAATTCTCGGGCACACTGCTCAAGAGTCTGCATTACCCGAGCTGCAGTTCCAAAGCCCCTGGTAACCTGGAGTCGTGACTCAACCAAACCTCAATTCCTAGGTGGAACTGACTACGTCTGCTTTTAAATATACCAAGGGGGAGCATCTTAGTGAGAGAGGCAGGTGGGTGAAGGAAGAATGAAGCTGAGGCAGGTTACAATTATTTATAGCCTGTGCCATTTTCTTTTCATTTTTGACCAATTGAGAGTTTTACACATTGACTTTCTGATGATATTTCAGTGAATACTAGTTCATGCCACTACATTTCATTTCAATTATCAACTGTGTAAGTTTTCATTCATATCTTACTGAGCTGGTTCCTCCTAGATATTAAAACTTTGATGATCTCTATCTTCCCCTTCTTCTTCTCCTTCTTCTTCTTCTTCTTCTTCTTCTTCTTCTTCTTCTTCTTCTTCTTCTTCTTCTTCTTCTTCTTCTTCTTCTTCTTCTTCTCTCTTCTTCTTCTCCTCCTCCTCCTCCTCCTCCTCCTTCTCTTTCTTCTTTCTTTTTCTCCTCCTCCTCCTTCTACTTTCTTCTCCTCCTCATCCTTCCTCTCATTCTTTCTCCTTCTTTCTTCTCCTCCTTCTTATTCCTTTTTTCTTTCTTTCTTTTGGTTTTTTTATTTTTAAATTTTATCTATTTATTTATTATTGGATAGAGGCAGAGAGAAATTGAGAGGGGAGAAGGAGAGATGGAGAGGGAGAGAGACAGACAGACACCTGCAGTCTTGCTTCACCACTTGTGAAGCTTTCCCCCCAGCAGGTAGGGGAGCAGGGGTTTGAACCCAGGTCCTTGTGCATGGTAATATGTGCACTTAACCAGGTGCACCACCGTCTGCTCCCCTCTATTTGTTTTTTTGTTTTTTTTTTTTAACTAGACCACTGCCAGCTCTGGCTCATGGTGGTGCTGGGAACTGACCCTGCGACTTTTAGTGTCTCAGGCATGAAAGTCTTTTTGCATAACCATTATGCTACCTCCCTAGCCCTGTCCCTATTTTTTCTTTTTTCTTTTTCTTAGCAATGAACTTGGGCACCGATATAGCCTGACACAAAGAATGTGACATTCATTACCTGCCCTCACAATAACAATCTAATAAATCAGGTTGTTTTCCAGCCTTGTTGGAAACTTGCATGGTTCAGTCAGGACGGAACTGCCACCGTGAATAAGCAATTTCTTCACTGATTTATGATCTGTCTTGGCTGAGGCAGGGCAGATGGGCTGACTTGGAATCATGCTCAACTGGAATTTACTTGTCTGCTGGCAACAGACTGCTTTCCATCTCATTCTGACAAGTAGAAGGCATTGTACTGAGAATGTGCACATGCGCTTCAGACACTGGGTAAAGATGCCATCTTGCTGACTTTCATAGTTCCGCCATCTTTCTCAGTAGAGGCGCCAGATCTCGATGAAGAATGAAGTTGGCTTCATGTAGTATTTCTGTCAACTTCTAAGTAATAGGACAGCATTGGTTTGATAATAATATTTTGTTAGGGGCTGGGTGGTTGGTGTACCTGGTTAAGCACACATGTTACCATGTGCAAGGACCCAGGTTCAAACCCCTAGTCCCCATTTGCAGGGCAGAAATTTCATGAGTGATGAAGCAGTGCTGCAGGTGTCTATCTCTCCCTACCTCTCTATTCCCACTCCCTCTCAATTTCTCGCTGTTCTATCAAATGAAGAAAAATTAAGAGAAAAGAAAAGGATAGGATAGGAGGAGAGAGGAGGGGAGGGGAGGGAAAAGAGAAGGGAAAGGAAGGGAAGGGAAGGGAAGGGAAGGGAAGGGAAGGGAAGGGAAGGGAAGGGAAGGGAAGGGAAGGGAAGGGAAGGAGAGAGACAGCTAGAAGCAGTGAATTAATCATACAGGTACTGCACTCCAGTAACAACCTTGGTGGCAATTTAAAAAATAATAAATAGGGGCTGGGTAGTAGCGCACCTGGTTGAGTGCATGTGTTACCATGTGCAAGGACTGGGTTTGAGGCCCCAGTCCCCACCTGCAGGGGGAAAGCTTTGTGAGTAGTGAAGCTGTGTTGCAAGTGTCTCTCCCCCTCTGTCTCCTCCTAACTCCTCGGTTTCTGGTTGTCTCTATCCAATAAATGAAAATAAATTTAAAAGATACTGAATATTTTTTAAAAAGCAGTATATATATATATATATATATATATATATATATATATATTCAATTTTATTTATTTATTTGCCACCAGGGTTATCACTATGCACCATGACCTCGCTGCTCCAAGTAACCACTTTTTTCCTTTTTAAAAGTTCCCTTTCTTTGTTTGATAAGAGAGTGAGAAACAGAGTGGGATAAAGGGATTGATAGAGAAACATGCAGCATTCTACATCTTTTTCTTTTGAAGAAATCAATAAGAAGTTTAATGATTGCCTCATCTAGAAATATTCTAAATGAGGATAATCCTTATCTAAGAACAACTCAGCTAAGTAAACTACCTGAAACCCAAATGCTATTCTTAAAAAAAAAAAAGTGGGGCCAGAAAGTGGCGCACCTGGCTAAGTGTACACGTATTACAATGTGCAAGGACACGGGTTCAAGCCCCTAGTCCCCACCTGCAGGGGGAAGCTTCATGAGTGGTGAAGCAGGGCTGCAGGTGTCTCTCTCTCCCTTTCTATCTTCCTTACCCCTCTCAATTTCTAGCTGTCTCTATCCAATAAACAAATAAAGATTTTAAAAGGTCTTAAGGTTCACATTCATATCACATAAAGAAAGAATGGCACACAAAGCAGCAAGAACTTAAAGAGATGGAAGCCTGGAGGGTGAAGTTTTGAAGTCCTTTTACATAGAGACCAAACACTGGAAATTGCATGGGAGAACTGATCAATCTCATCAAAACAAACAAACAAACGACAAACCTGAGCACACTTCCTCTCCATACAACACTTAGCTTGAAAGGAATATGCTGATTAGATATTTTGGAGGGAGAAATTAATTCCATCGTCTCTGAAATATTTCCCACGCACATATAGACACTGGCTTACTGGCTTCTGGAAATGGCCAGGATATTTTTAAGTTTCATGTTACGATGACCTAGAACCATGCAGCTGACAAAGCCACCTCTGTGTACATAAAACTGGTGAATGATAATGATAGGCCTCGGTCATGGACTCTTCCCGGGTTTCACAGAACTATAGTCATTTTTAAAATAGACTTGAAAAATATCCATTGCCACCAGGGTCATTGCTAGGACTTGTTGCCTGCACAACTCCACCGTTCCCAGGACCCTCTTCTTTTCTCATTTTTTTTAAACCTGCCAACGCCCATGCTCAGCGGGGAAGCAATGACAGAAGCCAGACCTCCCACCTTCTGCATCCCACAGTGACCCTGGGTCCATGCTCCCAGAGGGATAGAGAATGGGAAAGCTGTCAGGGGAGGGGATGGGACACAGAGATCTGGTGGTGGGAACTGTGTGGAGTTGTCCCCCTCTTGTCCTGTGTTTTTTGTTTCCTTTTTTTTTTTTTAAATAAAAATTAAAAAAAAAAAACATGGCTCAGCTTTGGTTTATGGTAGTACAAGGGGATTGAACTTGAGACTTTGGCTTCTCAGACATGAGAATCTCTTTGCATAACCATCATGCTATCTATTTCCCCCCACCCCCTCCCCTCCTTTTTACTGGGAGAGAGAGAGAGAGAGAGAAAGAGACCTACAACACTGCTGCACTGATCAGGAAGCTTCCCTAATGCAGATGGGAATTAGAGACTTGAACCTGGTCCCTTTCTTAATTCTATTTAATGCAAGAAGGAGAGAGAGATACCAGAGTACTGCGTATCTCTGACTGAGAGTAGTGCTGGAGATTGAAAATGCCACCTCTGTGTTCACTCATGAAAAACTGGTACGTGGGCACTGTGTTATCCCCAGACCCTATAATTCCTAAATTCAATTTTGCCTTGTCCATTTTTTTAATTATCTTTGTTTATTGGCTAGAGACATCCAGAAATCCACAGGGAGGAGGGGCATAGAGAAGGAGAGAGACAGAGAGGCACCTGCAGCCCTGCTTCACCACTCGCAAAGCTTTTCACCCATGGGTGGGGACTTCCCACTTCCTTGCTGACTGCAGCATGTGTGCTCAAGACTTGTCAATTTTTTTTATAAGTAATTCATATTCTCTTCAAGTGACATATTTCTCCCTTTCAGAAACTGGTCATTTGACTGTAGTAAGTGATTTGTGTTTACTTATCTTACTGAGTTACTTTTCAGGAGGGAATTAATCTTGTTTTTTCTTTGGGGAACAAAGAAAAAGATAAGCCTCCATATTGACCGACTGGCTTCAAAAGGACCCTTAACAGTCAACTGCTGGAAGAGGGACATTTTTCCTATGGACCTTCTGACTCCATTGAGGACAATCGTTATTGATACAATTTTGTTCATAGAACTAGAGGAAGTTCAGTGGTAGAGCTCAGGAAGAATGTGAATTGAGGAGTAAAATGTCATAAATCTGAGATTGCTGCTTTATCCTGGTGTGAACATTGTCGTATTGATTTGTCTTTTGATTACAAAAGAACCTTGAAATACTTGGATAATCTTGGTACAAAAGAATTCCTAAATGTGAAAACACTACCAAGGTACACCTACAAGAGATAGGGGAAAAAGAGAGAGAGAGAGAGAGAGAAGAGAGAGAGAAGAATAGCAAACTCTGGGGCCGGGCAGTAGCATAGCAGGTTAAGTGTACATGGCGCAAAGCACAAGGACCAGTGTAAGGATCCAGTTCGAGCCCCCACTCCCCACCGTGAAGCAGGTCTGCAGGTGTCTGTCTTTCTCTCCCCCTGTCTTTCCCTCCTCTCTCCATTACTCTCTGTCCTGTCCAACAATGATGACATCAATGAAAACAACAGTAATAACTCTAACAGTAAAACAAGGGCAACAAAAGGGAATACATAAAATAAATACTTAAAAAAAGAAAAGTTTTTAAAAAGTCTAAAAATGACTTTCTGGTACTTATTAGTAACTTTATGATGTGATGATGTGACAGGAGGGAAAGATATGTAAGAGAAAATGTAACAGCACATAATAAATACTCATGCCATTGTGTCGCCAGTCACTCATCTGGATTCAGGTGTGTTCTAGGCACTTGGGATATAGATAAAGGGAAAAACAACTCCATGTCTTACTGGAGTAGATATTACATGGTGCCATTAGGAGGTGATACTACAAAAACCAGCAGGCTATTAGAAGCATATTGGTGTACTGCACCGAAGTAAAAGACTCGGGTGTGGGTCAGGGAGGGTCAGGCCCTGGAACAGGATGGCAGAGGAGGACCTTGTGGGGGTTGTATTGTTATGGGGGAAACTGGGAAATTTTATGCATGTACACACTATTGTATTTACTGTCAACTGTAAAACATTAATCCCCCAATAAAGAAAATTTTAAAAAGCATATCTACATTATCAATAGTCTGGAACTAACAACTCTGAGAGCAAACAATGGAAACAGCTTAGGTGGGAAATGGAAGGGAAAAATGGGAATTTAATTTTTGCCTTTCATTATCGGTCCTATTTGCTTTGTTACGATGAGCACATACGCTATTGACTAACATATATTTGAAATCAGTGATTTCTAAGGTCAGTTATAATCAAACAATGAGCCTCATTTTTCATCTGCAGAGTATAAGAGCATTGGGCGTGAATCATTAGAAGTCCTTCTTCCTTTCTACATGTTTTCATAAGGTGTACAAAAATAGATGCCATTTCAGTGTCTTTTCTGGTTTATAATGAATGACGGGGTTCAAATAATGGGTTTGCAAAGGTAAGTGCTAGAAATGAAGGATGCTTTAGTGCTGTGGCCTCTTTAACTTTCTTTCTATTTCCATCTTTAAAAAAATCAAGAGTGAAATTCCATGCACCCTTTTTCTTTTTGTCTAAACTAAGATGTACTCTCTGGGGTTAAGAAAGCAAAGCAAGCTGACCTGAGGTTCCTAATATAGACAACAAGACAGCTACACTCTTAAGCAACCACACTGCTGCATCCTTTTGGTTTTGACTGGATCAAGACCAAACTTCACAGATACCTTTGGGCTGATAAGGACATCAGAACCCTGGCTGGACAGATACGGTCACTGGGAGTCCCTTCTCTGTGCATCATTACCATCTAAAGAGCACACGTGCTGGTGGCGTTTTCAACCATTTTCTGTAAAATGTAACAGCAGTATGTCTATTCTTCAATTTTGCATGCTTATCATTCCCCTCATAAATGTGCACGATTTTCCCTGGAGAACTCCCAAGTAGGTGTGAACTGGAGTGTCGCCGTAATTCTGTGGCATAGAGCCAGCAGCGCCCACCCACTCCTTCCCTGAAGCTTGCTCCTCTGTCTTATCCACTCCAGCTTCCTGATTCATCAGTCGTATTCTTGCCAAAGGAGCTCCCCCCCTTTTTTTTTTCTATATAACCATTCTTGCAATTTTGATTACTGTACATTACTTTTTCTTTTTTAAAGCTATTTTTCTTCATTACTGGACAGAGACAGAAATTGAGAGGAAAGTGGGAGATAGACAGAGGGGAAACAGACAGAAAGACACCTGCAGCCCTGCTTCACCACTCGTGAAGCTTTCCCCCTGGAGGTGAGGACCCGGGGCTTGAACCTGGGACCTTGCACCCTGTAATGTGTGTGCTCAACCAGGTGCATCACCGCCTGACTCTCCATTCTACAATTTTGAATATGTAGCTTTTTAATACTTTTTTGAGTCAGAAAGAGAAACAGAGATGCAGAGAGAGACCAGGGCACTGCTCAGTGCTGGGACCTCAGGCATCCAGGTGCTGTGTTCTAATGCTGTCTCCCCCAAACCACCTACCTGCCCTTATCATTTTGAGTGACACCTACAACACTCATGACTTGAGGTATGGGAATGTGTGTACTAAAACCACGATCCCCACCTGCAGGAGGAGGAAGCTTCACAAGCAGTGAAAACAGGGCTGCAAGTGTCTCTCTCTCTCTTCCTCTCTGTCTCCCCCTTCCCTTTCAGTTTCTCTCTGTCTCTGTCCAATAGATAAATACATAAATAAGTAATTTTAAAAAGAGAAAAAGCAAGCTTGGTTTGATATTCTGGAAATTCAGTGAAGAAAATGCTCCAGGTAAAAATTAGGGATGTGCTATGGTAAATACTGATGTCTGTTAAAACGAGGAAAGAACTATATCAGAGCATGGACAGTTATTTCATAGAGTTGAGGACAAAGAGTGGACGATTCCAGTGTAATTAGGCAAGCTGGTGTGGAGAGACGTTAAGTGTCCTTACCACAATGAGATTCAAAAATAATATCCCTTTGATGCCCTTCCATCTTCCCACTTCAGCTAACGCTATCACCCTCAACCCGACAACAAAAGCCTTCAGTCTACTTTTTATCTTCCATAGTTAGCTTGCCTGCTTCGTTTGACACCATTTAACTAGCTGACTAGTCTTGAGCATTTCTCCAGCTTGCTTTCTCTCCTCTGTTCTGAATGTTATCTCTCTGGGTCAGGTTGCCACAGTCACCCGCTGAACCGGCTCACTGACTTTGCTTCCACTCTCAACTTGCCTTCCTGCTCCTGCTGACCTCGTAGTGCCCAGATCCAGCTCCTAATTTCCTGGATGCTCATCTTTCCACGGGTAAGTGTTCAAAACCCTTTGACAATGCAGATGAAATCCTGTGATTGAGCCTCTGAGCCTCCCCTGATTTCATCTCCCCAGTTCAGCTTTGTTCCTTTGCACTCTTGTTCCATCAACAACACACTGGAATAGATAAGCAGAGTCCTCCTGTCCTTCCATACATGTTGGTCATTGTGCCAGGTCCCCTGCATTGCTTGACGCTGTGGTCTATTTACATAATCATTGTTTTGCCTGAGACCCGCCCTGCCTGCAGGGTTTTGGTTTAATCCCCACTGGTTAGATGGAAGCTTGCTACCTTCACACTCTTTCTTCTCTCCACTGCCTATCCTACCCATTTCCTTTTCCGACCTGCCACTTCCACTTCAGAAGATATAAAGGCATTTTTCTCTGATCAATAAAGGAATTGCATTGTGTTCCTGCTCAGCCAAGAGTTCCCGGTTCCTCTCCCACTTCGATGAGTAAGCAGCAGCCCAGGTTGGCTCCGGTCGGTCGAGTTCTCTCTCCCGCGACACAACTCGACACATCCATCCCTGCAATGTTGTTGCATTTGTCTATCTTCCCTTCTCTCTTGGCTACTTGGCAAAGTCATGCTCCTCTATCTTAACTCAAAACAGCTCTCATTCACATATCCTTGCAGTGCAGTAACTAGTTTTCATTGTCAGTTTCCCTGCTAAGAGTACTTATGGGCAAGAATGATGTCTCATTGTCTCTGTGTTTAGCCCTCATACTACTTGGTGATTGCCAAGTGAATAAAACTGTTCTGTATCCCACCCTAATTTCTTCTTATCAAAATTTATTTTTCGACTTATTATAGATGAGAAAGTTTCACATGAGACATAAAGGAGATAGAGACCAGGTAGAGCACTGTGCTGGGGACTGAACCTGGAACCTCAGGCAGAAAAAGGCCAATGCTCGGGGGCCAGGCAGTGGCACACTTGGTTGGGCACACATGCTATAATGCACAAGGCTCCAGGCTCAAGCCCATAGTCCATACCTGCAGGTGGAAAGCTTCACGAGTGGTGCAATAGAGCTGCAGGGGTCTCTCTGTTTCTCTAACTCCTCCTCCCTCTCAATTTAGCTCTGCCTCTATCCATTAATTAATTAATTAATTAATTAATAAAAAAGTAATGGGTCTGACTACATATGGCTCTCAGACTTAAAAAAAAAAAGTCAGGCAGGGGTAGATAGCATAATGGTTATGCAAACAAACGCACATGCCTGAGGCTCCAAAGTCCCAGGTTCAAACCCCTGCACCACCATAAGCCAGAGCTGAGCAGTGCTCTGGTAAAAGTAATAATAAAAATAATAATAATAAGTAAATAAAACTTTATTTAAAAAATAATTTCAGTGCTCTCCCAGTTCAGCTATCTCCTCAGCTGCCTTATCAAAATTTCTTAATCAGAAAATGGGAGTGATTGTATATAGGTTTATTTTTACCCTCAGCTAGCCTGTCGTCTGAAGTCTTGGAAGACCATAGAATGAGAAGGCTGAAGGGATGATGGTTTGTACTAAGACACTGGCAAATAGAAGTATTTGTGAAACTCAAGGTTAAAAGGATATGGAGAGTTCAGTCTCCCCTTATTTTTGCCTACATGTTTCGATAAGAAGTATGTGTGTGACCAAATGACCAAGACGGAAGTTAGCAAATTTCAGGAAAAGAAAGGAGACATAACAATAAAACATGGCTCAAAATCTTGTCGATGGTGTGCCCTGTCAGGACCCTTTTTTTTTTGCTTTAATATTTTTCTTTCTTTTTTTATTTTCTAGGACCCTTGTTTACTTCATCATAGAGCTGAAGTATACTAAGTCACATGAAGATTACAGAACTAGTTTCGTGGCTATTTCAAGCAAATCTTTATGCTTTCTTCCTTAAATATTGTTAAGGAAAAGTGCTTACTCTTCCTGCCTGACTATTCACATTGGAATGAACTCAAAATAATTTTCAGTCACCATCTGTTAATAATTACAGAGAAAGCATTTTACGGCTGTCCGGCCAGAGCTCTTTGTGTCTGAGACAGTGACGTGCTGACTGACTACTTCTTTCCATATTTCACCTGCATTCACTGTCTTATCCTCAGTTGCGTTTACTTCTATGAAAAATGCCACACCTGACCCATTAAGTCACCACTTGTCTTTTTCTACTTAACTGAAGACTCCACCAAGTCTAATTCAGACTCTGATCTTTGCTCCTTAAGCTACTGACTAGTCTGACCTCAACTGCACAGATTAGAGGGTCTGTCTGGAATCTGGAAGATAAAATCTACAGATAGCCTGTTGTCCACTTTCGGAGTCTCTAGTGTATCTTGAAAATAAATATCTGCATATAGTAATAAAATACCCTTTTATTTTTTTTTGGCTTTCAGGGTTATTGCTGGGGCTCAATGCCTGCATTATGAATCTACTGCTCCTGCAGCCATTTTTTCTATATATTTTTTTTATAGGACAGAGAGAAATTGAGAGGGGGTGGGGAAGATAGGAAGAGAGAAAGAAATACCTGCAGACCCACTTCACTGCTTGTGAAGCGAACCCTGCAGGCGGGGAGCCTGGGGCCTCGAACTGGGATTCTTGCGTGGGTCTTTGCACTTCGCAGTAAGTGAGCTTAACCTGGTGCTCCATGGCCCGGCCCCCTAGTCATTAAATATACTTAACTTGTATCCATGGTAACTTGTTCTGTAATTTTTCTAAATTTTATATATCTGTATTGTATTTATCTTTATTTTTTACTTATTATTTACCAGAGCACTGCTTAGTTCTGGCTGATAGTAGTGTGGGGGATTGAACCTGGTACTTTGAAGCTTCAGACATGAGTCTCTTTGTATAAAACCATTATGCTATCTCCCCCATCCTGTATTGTACTTATTGATTTGATTTGAAAAACTATAAATTGTTTTCGAAGAATGAATTCACACTTCTTCAAAATATGTTGGCACACCACACCACCCCGACCCCAAAATACCTCCATCAGATTTCATGAAACACTCCCTTACTCTTGAAACCCTTCCCTCCCTCATTTCAGTCCCTCCTGAAAACCTCAGCTCTGCTGTTCAAGTCCAAATGTTTGTGACTTTGTTTCCTGTTATTGCTTTGCTCGTTTATTTGCCTGATGTGGTATTTTCCTCTTCATAGAAGTGCATTTAGTACCCCTCCACCCCCATTTATAAAACATTTTGCTATTTGCCTGGGGAAACAGCATAATGGTTCTGCAATAGACTTCCATGCCTGAGGCTCTGAGGTCCCAGGTTCAGTCCCCAGTACCACTATAAGCCAGAGCTGAGCAGTGCTCTGATTTTTCTGCCTGTATCACTCTCATGAAAATAAATAGGGGGGTCAGGTGGTAGCACAGTGGGTTGAGCGCACGTGGCACAGAGGGCAAGGACTGGCGGAAGGATCCTGGCTCTAGTCCCTGGCTCCCCACCTGTAGGGGAGTCACTTCACAGGCAATGAAGCAGGTCTGCAGGTGTCTTTCTCTCCTCTCTCTGTCTTCCCCTCCTCTCTCCATTTCTCTCTGTCCTATCCAACAATGACATCAACAACAACAATAATAACCACAACAAGGCTAAAAAACAAGGGCAACAAAAGGGAGGAAAATGACCTCTAGGAGCAGTGGATTCATGGTGCAGGCACTGAGCCCCAGCAATAACCCTGGAGGCAATAAATAAATAAATAAATAAATAAATAAAAATATGTTGGTCATTATACCAGGTCCCCTGCATTGCTTAATGCTGTGGTCTATTTACATAATCATTGTTTTGCCTGAGACCCGCCCTGCCTGCAGGGCATTGGTTTAATCCCCACTGGTTAGATGGAAGCTTGCTACCTTCACACTCTTTCTTCTCTCCATCCCCTCTCTAGCCATTGCATTTTCCAACCTGCCACTTCTGTTTCAGAAGATAAAAAGGCATTTTCTCTGATCAATAAAGGCATTGCATTGCGTTCCCGCTCAGCCATGAGTTCCCGGTTCCTCTCCCATGTCGCTGAGTAAGCAGCAGCCTAGGTTGGCTCCGGTCAAGTTCTGTGCCCCATGACGCAACCTGACAGAAATAAAAATGAAATAAAATAAATAAATAAAGTTTAAAAATAGTTTTTGAGGTAATCTTGGTTTACAGAATTACATATATCCTAGAAGCACAGTTTTATATCTCTTCAAAATATGTTTCCACATCGGGGCCGGGTGGTGGTGCACCTGGTTGGGTGCACATGTTACAGTGTGCAAGGACCTGGGTTCAAGGCCCCGGTCCCCACCTGCAAGAGGAAAGCTTTGCAAGTGGTGAAGTAGTGTTTCAGGTATCTTTCTGTCTCTCCTTCTCTGTCTCCCTCTTCCCTTTTGATTTCTGGCTGTCTCTAGCCAATAAATAAAGATAATAAAAAAATTAAGTATGTTTCCACGTCATATCCACCACCAAAGTAGCAGCATCCTCCACCATTGGACACCCTCCACCCTTGAAGCCTGCCCACAGCCCCTTTGATACTGTTAGTTCTACAGCCAAAGTCTGAAAGTTTGTTTTCATTTTATTTTGCTTATTCTCTTGCTTTATTTCTTTTATCCTATATGAGTGAGATCACTCAGCATTTTTAAAAAATATTTATTTTATTTATTTATTCCCTTTTGTTGCCCTTGTTGTTTTATTGTTGTAGTTATTATTGTTGTTGTCGTTGTTGGATAGGACAGAGAGAAATGGAGAGAGGAGGGGAAGACAGAGAGGAGGAGAGAAAGATAGACACCTGCAGACCTGCTTCACCGCCTGTGAAGCGACTCCCCTGCAGGTGGGGAGCCGGGGTTCGAACCGGGATCCTTATGCCGGTCCTTGTGCTTTGCGCTACCTGCGCTTAACCCGCTGCGCTACAGCCCGACTCTCCAGTATTTTTTTAAATAAAGTCAATTTATTATTTCTGGAAGAGTCAATTTAATGGTAATGAATGCCTTTAAATGGTGTTTGTCTGGGAAACCCTTCATCACTCCTCAAATCTGAGTGATAATCTAGTTTGTAGAGTATTCTTGGACTGATGTCTTTTCCATCCAACATGTTACGTGTATCACACTAATTCTTTGTGGTCTTCACAAGAAATCTGCTGTAGATGACAGTATGCTGGTTTGGGAGTTTGTTTGTATGATTACTCCATAGGGTAGGGTATAATATTGTAAGGAAACTTAATATATATATGTGGTTATCTTAACTAGAGGACTGAATACTCAGCTTTGGCTGATGGTGCCACGTGGTACTCAACCAGGGGCCTGGAAGCCTCAGGTATGAAAGTCTCTTTACATAACTATTATGCTATCTCCCTCACCTCTGACTTTATTTTTTGAGACTAATTATTTATACATGCCAGAGGCAATGTAGGTGGGTATAATTCAGTTTAAGAATAAAGTAAAAGATAGCTAGAGCTAGTAATGAACTAAATTCTAAATTGTTTATTACTTTGATAGTCATCACTGAACTATCTTCATTTGAGAAGCCTAAGTAGGAGATTGCATGAGTCTGATCATCATGACTCAGCATTTTCATTGTCAGCTGAGTGACCTTGTACCATGACACTGCAGAAAGGAACTGAAACATCCAGGGTGGTGATGATGAGTAGGCAGAAACATAGGCATGGATATGTATCTTAAAATCCTTAAATGTCAAAAATGACAGGCTTGTCAGCAGTTTATAGGCTATGCTTGTGATTTGTCTTACGTTGAACTCTCCCCTTCCAGAGAGTTATCTCAGTGTGCCAGCATTCAAGTGAGGACTGAGGAGGCAGCAAATCACAGTGTCAAGTAGCAAGGCCATGTGTTTGCACCTCATCGTCTTGATCTTTCTAGATCTAAATCACCACAACTTGTTCCTGAACAAATGATAACTTGGAAGTTTTGCATAGCATTTATGTCTTATTGTACTATGATGATGTAGCAGGAAGAATTTTCATCTCCTGTGTTTCCATAATACTGTGGGTTCTGTAAGTAAAGTAGGTAGCCCTAAAATACTGCAGATTTCTCGGCTAAAAAGCAAGGCAAAGTTCAGAGACCAGCTTTTTGTGGGTTTGTGTTTTGCAGGCTCTGTGCACTACTATACTATAAGACTTACATTTAAATGCTTCTTTCTTTCCCTATCTTATCTTTTTTTCTTTTTAACCCGAGCATTGATCAGCTCTGGTTTATGGTGGTGCCGGGGATGGGACCTGGGACTTCAGAGCCTCAGGCATGACATAACCATTATGCTGTCTGTGCTAGCCCTCTTATCTTTTAAACATTTATTTGTTTGTCTGTTCATTTGAGAGAGACTTAAGCCAGAGTTTAAATGCTGCCGGGGATGGAGTCTAGGGAATCAGGCAAGTCGTGCACTCTACCTTCTGAGCCGTTTCCTTGGCTGTTTCAATGATTTACGCCTGATTCAATCTGTTAGAAGACTTTCCTGAGAGGAACACTAAGAGGCCAGAGCGTTGTAACATGTTTCATTTTCCAGATTCCTCACTTACTTTTAACTAACTCAAGGAAACAAAAAATGGTAATAAAAAAAATGTTCAGTGCCTGAGATGGTCTGCTTAATTAAGTTTTCTTATTTTTTATAATCTTTATTTATTTATTGTATAGAGACATACAGAAATTGAGAAGGCCGGGAGACAGAGAGAGAGAGAGACAGAGACACATCCGCAACACTGCTTTACCACTCGCAAAGCTCCCCCCCCCCCACAGGTGGGGACTGGGGACTCGAACCCAAGTCCCTGTGCACTAGTAACATGTGCACCCAACCAGGTGTTACACCACCCAGCCCCTAAGTACTACAATTCTTTGGGCTTAAACCTACATCATTGAAATCTTTGTAAAGAACAGAAGCTTCCCTTTTTTCCTGTATGGGGTGTTAGTTAAGAGTAGACATAGTTGAGTACCCTGAGTGAGCAGCAGGCAAAGACCTTGAGGACGTCTATCTCCAGACTGGCCTTCGAACTCCAGGTGCTCTAAACCACACTCCATGGAAAGAAAACCTGTGGTGCCGAGTTTCTTTTAAATATGCGGGTTTCCCACAGTCGATTTTGGCATTTTTCTCCCAGAGTTGAGGGCTAGCAGTGCTCCCAAGATTGGCCGACTAACAGCTGCGGATCTCCCCACCCTTCCTGCTGGGCAGTTGTGCCAGTGTGGCTCAGGATAAAAGACGCCTCTGTTTTCCTTGAATTTTCTCCCTTGGGTTAATAAGTGGGAATTCAGAAAAATTGAAGCCACTAAAAGGGGACCGTAGCTGCCAGATGTGCTGATTGTGCGCTAAGGAAGGAACCTTCAGTGAGGGTAGAAAGGGTGAGTCAAGCGAAAGGGCAGGCTAGAAAGAAGTTGGAGCTGTACTGTAACGGAGGGGAGTTCACTGGGTGGGAGAACTTTCTCCAGGGTTGAGCAAGAAGAGGAAACGGTGTGTGATGGTCAGATGAGCTCAAGACTATAGAAAATAAGAAAACTTCCTGAAACTCTGTCATCCTTGAGAACACAGTCTCTGAAAGAAAGATCATGGGCGCGGGACATGGCATAATGGTTATGCGGAAAGATTCACATGCCTGGCTCCAAAGACCCAGGTTCAATCCTCTGCACAACCATAAGCTAGAGCTGAACAGTGCTCTGGGAGAAGAAAGCAAAAGAGGAAGAGGAGGAGAAAGAGGAAGAGGGATGGAAGGCCAAGTGTTTGTGCAGGAGATTTCAAGTCAAAAAGGATACCAAGACTTAGTACTGGTTTATAGGCAGAGGCATTTAACACACCGAGTCAGGGAGATAATGGGGTAGTAAATGCAGCTGACTTTCGTGGCTGAGGCTCTGAGGTCCCACGCTTAATCCCCAGCATCACCATAACCTGTAACTGAGCAGTGCCTTCACTCCTGGAGGAGTGTAGAAATATATCCTCAGGACAATAATCCTGTGTATTGATATTGCCTCAGTAGATGGCGGTGCACCTGGTCGAGCGCACCATACGGAGCGCAAGGATGCCCCACTGCAGGGGGAAAACACCCCGAGTGGTGAAGCAGGTCAGCAAGCGTCTCTCTGTCTCTCTCGCTCGCTCTCTATCTCCTCATTCCTCTCGATTTCTGACTGACTCTAGCCAATCAATCAATTAATAAAGATAATAAAAATAATTAAAAAATAAAGTGATACCAATGTTGGGAAAAATATTTTAAAAGGAGATTCGCTTCACAGGCGGTGAAGCAGGTCTGCAGGTGTCTGTCTTTCTCTCCCCCTCTCTGTCTTCCCCTCCTCTCTCCATTTCTCTCTGTCCTATCCAACAGCAGTGACAGCAATAACAACAACAATGATGATAAACAACAAGGGCAACAAAAGGGGAAAGAAAGAGTGAGAGAAAGAAAGAAAAGTATCTGTCACCCCTGCCCTCATAGTGCAGTCACTGTGAGAAGTTTAGAACATGCCAGTCCCCTGGATTTACAAGCCAATTGACTCTGGAACGAGGTAGACATAGGCAAGCTCTGAAAGTTCACTAAGTGATGCTCCTGTGTCTTCAGAACCATGGGCTGGAGCGGTGGTTCTAAACAGGAAAGATGTTTATTATTTTATTTTATTTTATTTTTTTGCTTCAAGGGTTATCTCTAGGGCTTGGTGATGACACTACAAATCCACTGCTCCTGGCAGCCACTTTTTCCTTTCCTTCCCTTTCCTTTTGTTTTATTTATCGATTGGGCAGAGAGAAACCGAGAGAGGAGGGGGAAATGGAGAGGGAGGAGAGAGAAAGAGAGACATCTGCAGACCTGCTTCACTGCTTATGAAGCTTCCCCCCTGCAAATGGGGAGCGGGGGCTCCAACCTGGATCCTTGTGTGGGACCTTGCGTTTAACTGGGTCAGCCATCACCCAGCGCCCCAACAGGAAAGACTTAACATGCTGTCGACTCAGGTGGTCTGGCCCCTTACCAATTAAAATGAGAACATCTGGGGGTAAAGTTCAGGCAGCAACAACTTTCAGTATTCAAACAGTTTTAGAACAAATGGGTCTGCTTCCCAGATAGAACAGAATTGGGCTTCACTCTGGGCTTTGTCTATTACAACTACACTTTCAAAGCTAGAAACTTAAGGCCTATCAAAGGACCCACGCTCTGCTGTTTGTCTTCTGTCTGAGGTTTAAGTACACCCTTCAAACTTGACAGACTGTATAAGTACCGCGCGCTAACCGATTGCGCCACTGGAGCTCTCAAACTTGACAGACTTAGAATAACAGAATTTTGAAAACTAGAGGAGACTTTTGGGGGAGAAGTAAGTCAACTCCCTCCTTTTACAGATGAGAAATTAAGAGGTCCTGAAACAATAGTGATCTTGATCACTCAAGACCATTTGTTTACTTGATGACAGAGTGGCGTTCCCTGACTCAGATCTCTTTTAGTCCTTCTTGCTCAGTGCTGGCTACAGTTGAGATCTCTGCGTTGAAATGATGTAATTCATTATAATTTATAAAATCTATGAAGTACGTGGACCGGATCAATGTGAACATGTGTGTGAAATTAGAAAAGTAAAAACTACTCTTGAAGCATGAACATTTTTGTTTCAAAACAAGAAAAAACATTTAAAAAAACTTTAATACTTTACATGGCATTTGTTGGGCTTGGTTTGTTTTTATTTGTATTTTAGATAGAGACAGACAGGGAGAGGGAGAGGGAGAGGGAGAGGGGAGAGGGAGAAGGGAGAGGGAGAGGGAGAAGGGAGAGGGAGAGGGAGAGGGAGAGGGGAGAGGGAGAAGGGAGAGGGAGAGGGAGAAGGGAGAGGGAGAGGGAGAGGGAGAGGGAGAGGGAGAGGGAGAGGGAGAGGGACCATATTCTCAAAGGTTCCTTCAGTGAGGCTGCCCATTGCAAAGCAGCATACTGTGTAGGTGAGCTATTTTACCAGTTCCAACGTGACATTTGTAAGCTGTTTTCCATTAGAATTTTCCAATTCAAAGAAAACAGCCTTTGGGTAGCCACTCTGTTTATTTAGGAAGGCTAGAGTTTTGGGGAGATTTAGGTCATGGAAAATATCTGGACTTTTTTTTGTCTCCAGGGTTATCGCTGGGCCACAGTGCCTGCACTATGAATCCACTGCTCCTGGAGGTCATTTTTCCCATTTTTTGTTGCCCTTGTTGCTTATTGTTGTTGTTGTTGGATAGGACAGAGAGAAATAGAGAGAGGAGGGGAAGACAGAGGGGGGAGAGAAAGACGCCTGCAGACCTGCTTCACCACCTGTGAAGCGACTCACCTGCAGGTGGGGAGCCTGGGGCTCCAACCGGTATCCTTACTCAGGTCCTTGGGCTTTGCGCCACGTGCGCTTAACCCGCTGCGCTACCGTCCGACCGCATAGGCCCTGTATTTGGGCTTCTTAAGGTTACATGCTAACGTGTTAAAGGTAGTTTTGTAATCATTATTACCACAACCCTAGATCATGTGACTCTCATGAATTTCATATCCTATGAATTCGTTTGTAAAATTCCTGAGTGAAGGGGACCAGGCGGTGGCGCACCCGGTTACCATATACAAGGAGCTGGGAGCTGGGTTCGAGCCCCTGCTTCCCACATGCAAGAGGGAAGCTTCACGAGCAGTGAAAACCTCTGCAGTTGTCTCTTTGTCTTTCTCTCTCGCTATCTCCCCCTCTCCGTTTTTCTCTGTCCTATCCAACGACGACATCAATAACAATGATAATAATAACTACAACAATAACAGCAACAACAACAAAACATGGGCAATGAAAGGGAGGAAGCAAATTAAAAAAAAATAGAAAAAGGAAAAATCCTGAATGAATTCAAGGTTGAATAGATCAGAACAAAAGCAGATTTCTTGGGAGAATGAAGAACATATAACCATTTCTGTTCGTTCAATGCACACACGTCTTTGTATATAAAAGAACCTCTGTACTAGGACACCATCTTTGCAACAAACACTGACAACACATCCCACCTCATAGACTGATCGTCCTTAACTGGCTTCCTGTCTCCAGTTAGGTGCTGGCCATGCAATGCCAGTGGCTATGACAGAACACTGGGTCAAGAGGGTCCTGAGTGACGACTTTTTGCTTTTAAGGAAGAGGGCAGACTCACATTCAACCCTGAATTTTCCGGCTCTAGAATTTCACCCAAAACTTTGAATTCAAGATATCTGAGAGATGTGTTCTTTTTCTTATCTTTTTAAAAAAATATTTATTTATTTATTTATTTATTTATTTATTTTTGATGAGAAAGATACACACAGAGCCAGTTAAAGAGACAAGAACACTATTTGGGTCTAAATTTTGGTAGAACTGGGGATGGAACTGGGGAACCTTAGAGCCTCAGGCATGAAAGTTTTTTTGTATAACCATTATGCTATTTTCCCAGCCCCCTCAAAGACATGTCCTGTGTCTATATATTTCAAAGGCTTCCACCCCAACTGTGACCTCCAGCTGAGTTGGGACCGAGAGCCCACTCAGTTTCCCAAACACCCTCCTCACAGGATGACTAATACCTCAGCTGAAATGTTTTCCATCCAGAAGGGCCCTTCCCATTGGCCAGGGAGGTTCACCATGCTTACAGTCTATTTATAAAGTTTTCTTTTAATCTTAAATTAAAACATTGTATGCATATATTTAAAGTGTATGAATGCATACACTTTAATGAGTAATTATGACATCTCCTATGAAAGGTAATACTTTTTTTTTGCTTCTATATTTAACTTCAAATGACAAATAAGCCAGGAGGTCAAACATGCATGAGTAAAGCTTCCTTAAGTTTGGACTCCACTACTTGGAGGTCTGTAATAATTGGCTGGACTAATATGAACATCTCTTTAATAACATAAATTAATAGCACACTCAGACTTGTTCTTTGAGAAGAACTGCTTTGAACTACAGTATAAATACCTACAGTGATGCCTATTAGTTTTATCAGTTCACCACAACTTTTCTCCCGAGGAAGAGAGGCCTTAGATTGTCTAGGTCAGTTTATATACCTGAGTTCCAAGCATTCTTTGAAAGGGGTGATTTTATCAGGTGCTTATCTTCAAACCAGCCTTCTGAGGTGAAGTTGTTTTTTCTCACGTGACCTACTTTGCTATTCCTTTTATTTCACTTATTTGACCAGGACCCTCTCATGTGCCCGATTTCACAATTCTGGGAAGCTTTTTCATTCAGAGAGAAAAATGGAGACAGAGAGCTAGTCCTCTAGTCCTTGGCTATTATTTTAATGTATTATTCATGCAAAGTATTTGAGAGCTAGTCCATGCTGAGTTCAGATGTCAGATCTCCCTAAGCAGTTCAACTTCCTGAAGCACCTGGATAGACTTCCTTCCTCCCTTCCTTTCCTTTCCTTTCCTTTCCTTTCCTTTCCTTTCCTTTCCTTTCCTTTCCTTTCCTTTCCTTTCCTTTCCTTTCCTTTCCTTCCCTTCCCTTCCCTTCCCTTCCCTTCCCTTCCCTTCCCTTCCCTTCCCTTTCCTTTCCTTTATAAGCTTTATTTATTTAATTTAGTAAGTCAGAGAGAAATTGAGAGGGAGGGAGCTAGAGAAGGAGAGAGGGAGAGACCTACAACACTCCTTCACCGCTTGTGAAGTTTTCCCCTGCAGGTAGGGACTGGGTGGGGGGCGGCATTGAACCCTGGTCTTTGTGCATGGTGCACGTGCACTTAAACCAAGCGTGCCACCACCCAGCCCCTGGATAATTTCTCTGTGTGTTGTGCTGTCATGAAAGTCAAAATATCAAGAAGGAGCAATCCCTTCATAAGACTTCCCTTCATTACTAGGAAGCATCTATTGAATAAGTCCTCTAAATCACTGTCTCCAGAGGACCTAGTGGGGTTGTATTGTTATGTGGAAAACTGAGAAATGTTATGCATGTACGAACTATTGTATTTACTGTCGACTGTAAACATTAATCTCCCAATAAATAAATTTTTAAAAAAAAATTAAAAAAAATTAAAGAAATCACTGTTTCTAACTGTACAAGAACCCAGGGTTTTGAGTCCTTTCTCCTTTTCTGTCAACCCACCAGCTCAGGGAGCCTCTACTTCATCTGATATAGAAAACATTCCTCCTCAGAAGGAACCTATAATTTAAAATTCTTTGCTCTTTGAATAATTCCTTTCCCAAACTGAGAGAAGAATCTAGGGACAGAATATCTTAAACTCAAAAACAGAGGAGTTGTAACTTCAGTCAAACTCTTAGCTAAAATTTTATGTTACTGTTAAAGTAATTTTAATTTCAGTTAAAGTCCAAATTGGGGATAACTGTACATTGAGGAAGCAGAGGTCCGTCCCCTTCTCCTGTGCACCTGGAAATCTAGCTATTTTGAGTCTCGAGCATATTCCCTGACCTCTGTCAGACATGCCTTTGTCCACACCAGTAGGCATCTCTCAGCTCTGACATATTCCCCAGTTTCACAAGTGAGTGGACGTCAACACTTTGACTTTTAAGGTCTCTGTTAAGCGCCGCCCCCCCCCCCCCAGTACAATAATCCCGAGAGAAAAGACAAAACAGCTTAACCAGGGTGGGGTGATGGCACAGCTGGTTAAGTGCACATAGTACAACGCACAAGGACCCACGCAAGAATCCCAGTTCGAGCCCCCGGCTCTCCAACTGCAGGGAGGTCACCTCACAAGTGGTGAAGCAGGTCTGCAGGTGTCTGTCTTTCTCTCCCCCTCTCTATCTTCCCTCCCTTCTCAATTTCTCTTTGTCCTTTTCATTAAAATGGAAAAGATGGACATCAGGAGCAGTGGATTCGTAGTGCTGGCACCAAGCCCCAGTAATAACCCTGGAAGCTAAATTAATTAATTAATTAAGTAAGTAAGTAGATAAATAGGGATATATAGATAAAAATTATAAATGCTTCATGGATGAGGGTTTTTTGTTTTGGGGGGGGGTGATCTTAATTTTAACTCAGCTATGTTCCAGAAACTGCCATGGCTTTGAGAATCATTCCTTTTGAAACACAACTTCTGACTTGAAAAAATAGAAAGCTTTACTCATTAACACTGTCTAGATAAACTGTATCTTCAGGAATCTCATAGGAATAAAATTATCATATACTAAAAGATAAGATTGAAGTTAATATGAAATAGTCAAACACAAACTAATTAAATATGCCCCAGACTGATTGGAATTAGTGAGCTACTTGAATAAGAAAGTCAAATAGGAATATGTTGACCTTGTCTTCAGATGCAGACAGGGCCTGGATTTAGATGAGTGTGCACTCCAGCAGAGGGTCTGCGTGAAGGAATCTGAGCGAATATTCAACAACTCTGGGCCAGACACTGATTCACTGTACCTGTCAGATGTTCCCTTGACATATCCAAACTGCTAGTGCAGTGTATACACTGAGGTAAAAACAACTTTAAAAATCGCAGGGCTGGGTAGTGACACTCCTGGTAGAGAGGACGTGTCACCATGCTTGAGGACTGGGGTTCAAACCCCCACTTCCTGTCTGCAGAGGGAACTTCCTAAGTGCTGAAGCAGACCTACAGTTGTCTCTCTTTCTCCCAATTTCACTCCTTCTCCTTTTCTGTCTGTCTCTATAAAAAAGAAAAATTAAAAAATACCTCTGGGAACTGTAGAGATATTGTACAGGCACCAAGTCCCAGCAATTACCATGGTGGGAAATAAATTGGACAGAGGGTGGATAGCATAGTGGTTCTGCAAAGAGACTCTCATGCCTGAGGCTCCAAAGTCCCAGGTTCAATCCCCTGCACCACCATAAGTCAGAGCTGACCATTGCTCTGGTAAAAATAGATAAATACATAAGAAAGTATATTTACTTTATATTAATTTTCTTCTTCTAATAAACATAAAAGGGAAACAGTAAATTAGTAAATAGTAAAATAGGATGTCATTTGTGACATGCCCTCAATAGAGAAAGTATTGGATTAATGAGAAGTTGGTTATGTTACCCAAGTTATTTTTTTAAGATTTATTTTAGATAGAGACAGAGAGGAATTGAGAGATAGCTGGAGCTAGAGAGGGAAAGAAAGGAGACTCCTGTAGCCCTGCTTCACCAGACCCTCTCCTCCCACCCCTCCCCCACAGGTGGGCCCAGAGGCTTACACCTGGTTGTGCGCTGTGATGTGGGTGCTGTTCCAGGTGCACCACTTGGCCCCTTTACCCAACTTGTTTTTTTAAATTTTATTTATAAAAAGGAAATACTGACAAAACCATAGGATAATAGAGGTACAACTTCGCACAATCCCCACCACCAGAACTCCGTATCCCACCCCCTCCCCTGATAGCTTTCCTATTCTTTATCCCTCTGGGAGTATGGACCCAGGGTCACTGTGGGATGCAGAAGGTGGAAGGTCTGGCTTCTGGAATTGCTTCCCCACTGAACATTTTACCCAACTTTTAAGGGTTTATTGCCACTACATGGACTTTCAAGGCCAAGTTTAGTCATATCTCTCCCTGATATATGTGACCACATCACACCCACCACCAAAATACCAATAACCCCACCAAAGTCTACTGGGTCCCTTCCACTATAGAACTCTCTTCTCCACCACCCCAGTCCCCCTCAGGCATTTAAATTTCATAGTCAAGAGTCTAAGGTCTTGTTCCCCTTTGACTTTGTTTCTTTCGATCCTGCATATGAGTAAGGTCCCCAAGTTTTTGTTCCTCTCCTTTGAGTTCTCTCACTCAACAGAATCCATATCAGTTTCATCCAGTTTGTAGCAGTGGGTTTGGCCGTCTTTCCTCACGGCTATGCAGTACTCTCTTATGTGTATATACCACAACTTCTTAATTTTTTTTAATTAGGGGGTTAATGATTCCTTTCCTGGAATTATTTTCTAAGGAGTCAAACATACCACAACTTCTTTTTTTTAAAGATTTTATTTATTTATTTATTAATGAGAAAGATAGGAGAAGAGATAGAAAGAACCAAATATCATTCTGGTACATGTGCTGCCAGGAATTGAAGTTGGGACCTCATGGTTGAGAATCCAATGCTTTATCCATTAGCCACCTCCAGGACCACACCACAGCTTCTTAATCCACTCATCTGTCATGCTGTGAGTAGATGCCACATTCTGGCTATTGTAAGTAATGCTGAAATAAACATAGGCGGACATACAAATCTTCAGTGTTTCTCTGATCTTCAGAAGGCTTGAATGCTGACTCATATGATAGCACTATTGTTAATTTTCTAAAAAAAAAAAAAAAAAAAAAAAAGATTCTGTTTTCCATAAGGGCTTTACAAAGTTGTTCACCTTTCCTCTGTTCTCAACAGCACTTGTTTCTGATCGAGGCTATTCTCACAGGAAAGGATTGGAGAATGTCACTTTGTTGCTTTGCTCTGCATTTCTCTGCCACATGATTTTGAGTGCTATTGTTTTGTTTGTTTCCTTGCTTTCCTATGTGCCTGTTGACCATCTCTGTGTCTTGCTGGTGAGGTGTCTGTTCAGCTGAGAAGTTCAATGTTGTAGTCTGGGAAGTGACACAGCGCCTACAGCAGTGGACGTACATAGTTGAGGTCCTGAGTTTATCTGAGGCACCACATATGTCAGACTGCTGCTCTGACTTCTCTCTCTCTCTGTCTCTCTGTCTCTCTCTCCCTTCCCTTTTCCCTCTCTTTGTCTCTCCTCTCAGTAAACAAAATATGTTTATGTCAGCTTTAAAAAAAACTGAATGTGTATGTGGTCTACAGAGGGGAAACACAATTTTGTATTTCATTTGCAAATACAAGTTGATTTTGATTAACTTTTTTTCCCCTCATGAATGTGTATAGGAAGGCGAATGCTAGAATATGGAAATTCATGCCCAGAAGAAACTTCTCAGCTTGTGAGTTCAGTTCAGTAACTTAGTCAAAGGACAAACAGCTCTGTGCTATTGTCAGCATTCCTACCGCATGAGCCTTGGCTTTGCAGATCTCATGAATGATTGCTGAGACGTGTGACTGGCTTACCTGGAACATTGACCTGAGACGATGTGATTTATAAATGAACTTTTCTCCACTCATGGGATGGTTGGATTTTTTTAATATATAACATGCATTTTTAAGGTGCAGTGTTTATAAATGACCCATCCTGCAAAGGGTTTGAGAAAAAATGGCTGAGAGGAGAGAAAAATGAAAGATGGAGAGGGAGGGGGGAGTAGATGCAGGTTGGGAAGGCTTTATTTTATCTCACAACTTTTTAAAATGATAGATGATAGAAAGGTAGAAGACAGATAGATAGATAGGTGATAGATAGACGATAGGTAGATAGATAGATAGAGAGAGAGAGAGAGAGAGAGAGAGAGAACACGAGTATCACTTTGCTATATGCAACTCAAGGACTTGAACTCAGGAACTCACGGTTGTGAGAGCAGGATGCTACTACTGTGCCCCACCGTGGGCCACTATCTCAGACATGAACGTTGCAGCTGTTTCTTACACACCTGCTGAATCTCAAGCACAGCTGGTTCATAGAGTGCGACTTCCCAGTGCAGCCAGCCTCGCTTCCCATCTTCACCGTCCTCTTACTAGAGAGTGCGAGTACAAGAGCTAATGGTGGGAAGGGAACTTGGTGATCCTCGCTGTCCATTACACTAACACTTTAAAAAGCTTCAAGGAGGGGCTGGGTGGAGTGCATGTGTTGCAGTATTCAAGCACCCAGGTTCTAGCCCCAGTCCCCACCTGCAGGACTGAGGCTTCATGAGCGGTCAAGCAGTGCTGCAGGTGTGTGTATCTCCCTCTCTCTCTCTCCGTTCACTCCCAATTTTTCTGTCTCTACGCAATAAACAGTAAATAAATAATTCTTTTTAAAAGTGCCCAAATAAAAACCAAACAAACAAAAATGCTTCGAGACAGACCTTTGTTTGTAGTTCTCTCCATCCCCCCCCCCCACCAAATGATTCCAGTTTTTCTGCAACTCCTTATTCTGCTCATCCCTCATTCTGAATATATGACTTTAAATCTTAAGCCATGAGTAAAATAAAGCCCTTTCTTTCTTTCTTCCTTTCTTTCTTTCTTTTTTTTTTTTTGGCCCTTGTATCATTAATAACATGAACTACAATTATCTTTTCTCCTTCTGTCTCCCTACTTCTTTATGACTTAGTTTTATCAGTGACTTCTATAGTTTTTGAGGCAAGGAAGGAAGGCAAGATGGAAGGGAGAAAGAAAGAGGGGGGAAGTGAATGATTAAGGACTGGAGCCAGCAAACTACCTCATTTTAATGGTGTAAATACTTTGCCAAGTGCATGACCTGAGCTTAAGCTGGCATTTCAGTGTACAAGGAGAAGCTATGGTGCTGTGGTATTCTTACTCTTCCTTTCATCTCATCTCTGTTTCTGTCTCTCTCTTTCTTTCTGTCTGGAAATGTCATCTGAGAGGGGTGAAGCCTCAGACAACACCAATAAAATGGATTAATCTTTTCTTGATTCTGCCTTTAAGTACTGATGTTGTCTCTTCTCCCCTTTGACACCAAAATTTCTATAAGGTTGGTCTATATTGCTCTCTTTAACTTCGGGCTCTTTCTTTGCAAACTGATTTCTAGTTCCACAACTTATTGAACAGTGGAGGAGGACCTTGGCTGGGGGTGAGAGTGTTTTTCAGAAAACTGAGAAATTTTACACATGTACCAACAACTGTACTTACTAGACGCATTAATCCCCTCAATTAAAAAGAAGTGCATTGCTCAGGCTCACTGGTAACTTGATCACTGACAAGCTCACAGCCTCTTCAGACCTTCAATCCCGTAACACCGAGTCCACTGGCCTTCATATCTCCCTTCTCGACTTCTACTTTAACTTGTCTTCCTACCTTTTTTTTTTTTTATCTTTTTTCCTTTTTTTTTTTTTTTTAACTGCCCTGAGTTTTTCTCTTTCTGATTCTTCTTGATTCTTTCATATTCCTTCATACCTGGGCTTTTGGTCTTCATTCAGTGATCTTTCCCTGACTTAGTCATTTCGCACTTAGTCATTTCTCTCAAGAGTCAACAATTATAAATTTATGTTTAGCTCTCCCTGCCCAATCTTTTTCTGGCACTGACTTCACTCTCTCTCTTTGTCATTTCCAGAGTTTCACTGATTTCCATGGATTTTTTTTTCCAGTTAGAAAGAGAGAGAGAGAGAGAGAATGTAAAAGAGGAAAAAGACACCACAGCACCAAAATTTTCTCCCAGTGTGGTCGGGTCTGGGCTGGAGCCTGGGCTGCACCACGGCGGACCCACGGCGGACTAGATGTTTTGCAAGGGGAGCTGTCTTGCCAGCCCTGACCACTCTGTTGAGGTTCATTCGTTTACTAACGACAGCGATTTTGACATCTACCTAGTCATGGGTGGTTTATGTGCGTTTCTGATTTTTCAGTGTGGGGGATTGAAGCTGGGATCTCAGAGCCTCTGGCATAAAGTCCTTTGCAGAACGATTATGCTGTCTCCCCAGCTAGAAATGATACGCATTTTTTACTGCTGACAAGTGTTTCATTGAGCAGTGAAGGAGGAAGTTGGAATAGGAGATGTCAAAGAGAGGAAGCACCATGCTGTGCACAGAGGTAACCTAGTCTCTGGAGTCGATACCAAGTGTGACAAGCTGGTGACAAGCTTGCTTAGTGAGGATGAGAAAGCAGAATAAAAAACATACTGAGCAGTTAAAAATGTTGAGTACAGGCAGTAGTGCAGCGGGTTAAGCACACGTGGCGTGAAGTGCAAGGACCGGTGGAAGGATCCCAGTTTGAGCCCCCGGCTCCCCACCTGCAGGGGAGTCGCTTCACAGGTAGTGAAGCAGGTTTGCAGGTGTCTGTCTTTCTCTCCCCCTCTCTGTCTTCCCCTCCTCTCTCCATTTCTCTCTGTCCTATCCAACAACAAACAACATCAATAACAACAATAAGGCTACAACAACAAGAGCAACAAAAGGGTGGTAAATACGGCCTCCAGGAGCAGTGGATTCCTGGCGCAGGCACTGGGCCCCAGTAATAACCCTGGAGGCAAAAAATAAAAATAAAAATGTTGAGTATGGTTTTATTTAACTACCAGTATTTACTCCATATAAGAATCATTGCCTTGCATTTTGTCTAGATGAATTAATGTCTCACTAAAATGTATACATGTAGAACTAATTATAAAGTAATGTAAAAAAAAGTAATGTCTACATTGTCCATAACCCAAAGAGTACAGGAGTGAATCATTCTGTTTAAGACACTTTTCTTTGTGATTGGCTATCTTGAATCTCAAGGGTTATAAGAGTGTATTGCTTCATTGGAATTTCTGGAGCAGCTAATCCTACCTTTTGGTTCCTCTTTAGTAAACACTTTTTCCTTCCTCATAACTTGCTGCCTTTCTGCTACCTAGTTGCAGACACTACCATGATTCCATCCTGACTTCCATGGGCAGACAATCTCACTGATGTGTCCTGGAACCTCACCTCTTCAGAGCTCTGCCCCACGCGGGAAAGATAGAAACAGGCTGGAGGTATGGATCCACCTGCCAACATCCAAGTCCAGTGGAGAAGCCAGACCTCTCACCTTCTGCCCCACAAAGAACTTTGGTCCATCCTCCCAGAGGGAGAGAAATGTTAGCTTCAATTCCATCAGGACCCAGCAAGCAAAGAGAAGAAAAGAAACTGACTTGGAAGTAGCAATAAGTGTAGGTGTGACTTAGAACAGAAGGCAGGACCAGAGGGAAAAATGGGCAAAAATGTAGAAATATAGTTAGACAGTCATAGGAATTGGAGGCAACCCACATCTGTGACCTTGGGAGAAAGGCTGTAGCTTCCAGTGGAGGGCGGAGGGACACCGAGCTCTGGGAATGGTGAGGTTCTGTACTCTTCTAACTTTATAAGTCAGTATTAAGTCACTAATAAAATTAAAAACACAACAACTTCTGGAGCAGTTAGAGCTCATTTTATATAGAAGGCGCATTCAAATAGTCAGAATCAGTGCTTCCTGTATTGTAGTCAGGGCTCACTGCTCAGACTTGCTCCCATAAGAGAACTTCCTCTTGTGAAGGAAGGGCCAATGTTTCCTTCCTGTCCAAGAGAGCTGATTGCAGGGACTGTTTCTATTTTGGGAAGATACATAAACTCGTCTCAGGGAGGCCAACAAGTAAAAGCATAACACAGCTGGTGACTCAGCAAAAAATGAGAACAACTTTGAGAAAAACAATTCAAAGCTCATTAGTACTATTTCCACTGGAGTTCAAAAAGACATTGTTTTAAATTTTGCCTGAAGGATAGTTAGTTAGACTGTTTATGAAGATTCCCTCACTCTCAGGCTTATGGTAGAGACATAGCAAATACGACTGACAGTGAAAACATTTCCTGGGAATGAGATAATAATTTTGTAATTGCCTTCCAGATACCATCCTCTACCAACTCTGAGGTTTCTGTGCTTTGGACAACAAACTACTGAAGCAAATGCTTTCCTGTGTATGAATCAAGAATAGAATGGCTTTTTAAACACTTCATGCTCTGTCTGTGAGCATATGGGGTGCTTGATCGCTGAGTTTTCTTTCTGATTTCAGGAAATCCATTTGCTTAAAACCAAGGCATTTTACCTCTCAGAACAGATAAATCCCAGCTGTGAGACTGACGTAGGGAGCCAGGGTCAGGCAGTGCTGACAAGGTTGACTTTCCATGTTCTCGGAGGAAGGTAAATATAGCCATGGTGTGACTAACCGAAGTGGAAGGGGACACTTCACTGGGTAGATTTATTGGGGAATTATAGTGTGGTTACTCATTCGTCTAGCAAATAGGTATTGATCACTTACCATTTTGATACAACCACTGACTTCACATAGCTTCTATTCTAATGCTGACTAGCAAGGAAACAGGTGTAAGTGGGATCACATTTGTAAAATCCTAAACATGTCATTTTAACTGACATTTATCATGAATATTTCACAGCTTCTCATCCGCTGGGGGTAAATCATATAGCCTCTCCTTGGGCTAAAAGAGCTAGAATCCAAGGGTTAACCAAAAGCTAAGGGCTCAGTTATGTTCTTGATGGAGTAAAACAAAAACAAGTATGAACTCCTGGGCCTCAGGAGCACTTGAGGAACTGAAAGTTCAGTATGACTACAGTCTAAAAGGGAGCAGCAGAAGCCGGTGGGGACAAGTGAGTAGAAGTCAGACCGTGAAGTTCCTGGCCCACCTGGGTGCTGTGGGTTTGGTATATTTAAGGAGTAGAAGGAAGAACATTATGATGGAGTGATCTGAATGGAATATTCAAGTAATGTCCAATTTGAACATTCGAGCTCAATGAACTTATTCATCCTCTTGGGGAACTTCAGAATAGCTAGGAATGCTCCTGTGGTCCAGTTTGGATTGATGCCTTGTGTTGGGGGTTGGAGGCTTAGCAAGACAGCAAAATAGCTTGTTAAAATAGCACCTGCCTCACCATGAATGGAACCCATTCCAACCCAGCCTTCCTTATATACTGGAGGAAGCTCTGGGCTTTTTTTTTTTTTTTTAAATCATTCTTTCTCTCCTTCTGTCCCTCTGTCCCTCTGTCTCTAGCTCGATTTGAAAAAGTTAACCCAGAAGATGTCTGGGTGATGGCACACCTGGTTAAGTGCCCAAAGACCTGGGTTCATGCCCCTGGTCCCCACTTGTGGGGGAGGGAGTTGGGGGGGAGCTTCACAAACAGGTAAACAGTACTACAGTTATCTCTCTTCCTCTCTTGCCCCCTTCCCCCCTCAATTTCTCTCTGTCTTTATCCAAAATAAATAAATAATTTAACTTTCATAAAGTCATCCCAGAGCGGTGAAGCTCTTGCAGATCAGAAGGAAAAAAAAATTGCTTGTGTGTATTCAATTGCCTTTATTTGCTCTTTCCTTTCTTTAATTTCTTTACTGGGGAATTAATGTTTTATGTTCGACAGTAAATACAAGTTTGTACATGCATAACATTTCCCAGTTTTCCATATAACAATACAACCCCCACTAGGTCCTCTGTCATCCTTTTTGGACCTGTATTCTCAACCCCCCCCCCCACACACACACACCCACCCCAGAGTCTTTTACTTTGGTGCGATACGCCAATTCCAGTTCAGGTTCTACTTGTGTTTGCTCTTCTGATCTTGTTTTTCAACTTCTGCCTGAGAGTGAGACCATCCCATATTCATCCTTCTGTTTCTGACTTATTTCACTTAACATGAATTTTTCAAGGTCCATCCAAGATCGGCTGAGAAGGGTGAAGTTACCATTTTTAATAGCTGGGTAGTATTCCATTGTGTATATAGACAACAGAACAACTTGCTCAGCCACTCATCTGTTGTTGGACACCTGGGTTGCTTCCAGGTTTTGGCTATTACACATTGTACTGCCAAGAACATATGTGTACACAGATCCTTTTGGATGGGTGTGTTGGGTTCCTTAGGATCTATCCCCAGGAGAGGAATTGCAGGGTCATAGGGTGGGTCCATTTCTAGCCTTCTGAGAGTTCTCCAGACTGTTCTCCACAGAGGCTGGACCCATTGACATTCCCACCAGCAGTGCAGGAGAGTTCCTTTGACCCCACACCCTCTCCAGCATTTGCTGCTGTTACCTTTTCTGATGTATGACATTCTCACAGGAGTGAAGTGGTATCTCACTGTTGTCTTTATTTGCATTTCTCTGACAATCAGAGACTTGGAGCATTTTTCCATGTGTTTCTCGGCCTTTTGGATCTCTTATGTGGTGAATATTCTGTCCATGTCCTCTCCCCGTTTTTGGATGGGGTTATTTGTTGTCTTCTTGTTGAGATTTGTAAGTTCTTTATATATTCTGGTTATTAGCCTCTTGTCTGATGTATGGCATGTAAAGATCTTCTCCCAGTCTGTGAGGGGTCTCTTGGTTTGGGGATAAGATGTCTTTAAAATTTATGCAGAAAAGAGTCCTGCCAATATTTTCTTCCCCTGGTGTCAGCACAGGGCCTCCCTGCCACTGCTCCAGACTCTGAGGGCAGTAGCAGTGGAGACTCTCAGTTGCATTTGGTGAGTCTTAGGGGAGTCCTCTCCTCCCTTCAGCCGTCCCCTTGTTGGTGAAACAGACTGGAGGTGGCGTCTCAACTGGTAAACTGCCAGACTGTCACCAGCCACTTAATCTCTCCCTAGGCTCCTGTCTGTCCACGAGACACACGTGTTTGCACTCACCGGTGATTTGGTGGCTTCCTGAAGTTGTTGTAGTCCTGTCCTCTAGCGATCCCAGGTGGTCTCCTTTGGTGTTCCTAGTTGACCCGGGAGAGGAGAGGAGAGGAGAGAAACACAGCTGCTACTACTGCTCCATAGTTCCACCTCTGGAAGTCTTTTTTCTTTTCTTTTCTTTTCCTTCCTTCCTTCCTTCCTTCCTTCCTTCCTTCCTTCCTTCCTTTTTTTTTTCTTTTTCTTTTTTTGTCTCCAGGATTATCACTGGGGCTTGCTTAGTGCCAGTACTACAAATCCACTGCTCCTGGTGGATATTTTTCCCACTTTATGTGATAGGACAGAGAGGAATTGAGAGAAGAGAATAAACACCTGCAGACCTGCTTCACAGCTTGTAAAGTGTTCTCACTGCAGGTAGGGAGCTTGGTGCTCGAACCCCGTATCTGTGCTTAGTACTATCTGTGCTTAACTGGGTGCACCACCACCCTCATGCTGTCTTGTTATGTGAATTAAATACAGAGAGGTGACAGTCTCAACACAATGTAATCAAATTGGGTGTCTATGAATATTCTCAAATATTCTGAAGGATCATTTATGACAAGAGTAGCTTTTAAATATATATATACATATATTCATTTATTTATAAAAGAAAGAGAATCAGCACATCACTCAGGCACATGTGATGCTGGCTGTCAAATTCAGGATCTTATACTTGAGAGCTCAATCATTTATTCACGGTAGCAATTACTGTGCTATGTGAGTGGGCTAAAACCCTGGGACAGATAGGAGCAGAAGAGTGCCTGTGAGGCAGCTGAGTGCCCCCTTCCTCTCTTACTATGGGCAGCTTCCTTAGAGGAAAGGGAAGTTGTAGTTATAACTTTGAATATGATCCAAGAAAGAGCTATAGAACCCCATAATGGGGTTAGAGAGAGAATAAGACAAGTGTGCAAGTGTGTAGGCTATTAAATGAGACAGTTACTATTTAACTATAGGAATCAGATCTGGTTTATAATTTATGTGTAAGAAAGAATACTGGGGGTAAAAAAAAAATAAGTGAATTAAGAAAAGCTGATAAAAAACAAATCTGCTAAGGGACAAAAAGTTAGGGAGTAATCCAGAATCCAGAAAGAAGATGAAGAGAAGTCAAAGAGGAAGGAGGAGGAGGAGGAGAAGGAAAGAAGAAGCAGGAGCAGGAGCAGGAGAAGGAGGAGGAGAAGGAGAAGGAGAAGGGGGCAAAAGAGAAGGACAAGGAGGAGAAGAAAAAGAAAAAAAAGGAAAATAAGAAGAACATCAGTCATGAGTGAAGGAGTCTCGAGTGCAGTGAGCTGAGCAATCATATTTGAGCTCTCACTTATTGAGTACCACACTATTTTCAAGACAAAGTCAGCCTCACTGAAAATACAGAACCATGATGGAAACATACCCAAATGAGTAACATGCAGGCAAGATCGTCATAACTAGTTGGAACTCTCAACTGCTAGACACCTCATTAAGGAGAGGTACGATAAGCCAGAGAAGTCACCACAATCCAGTATATGGGACTGTTGCCATAGGGAAATCCTGTCCTAAGAGGCCGAGAGAAACCGCAACAGAGAACCTCCAAAATCAAGATGGCCCCTGAAAGGAAGATAGAAGATGAGACTGGGAGGTCACACCAGGCAGCGACCTCTGCCCCGCTTCCCACCAAAGCCATTTTTATGCATCTAAATCAGAGAAGGGTGTGGACATGAAGGGAAACTAGAAAATGGAATTCCCCAACACAGACACAGACAGCTAAGACAGGATTATAGCAATTCCACAGAGAACAGATGACCATGGGCAGCCATTAAATGTGTGGGATTCTTTCTCCCTCACTGGTTTTTGCTTTTCATATTGGCAGATCACACATCATGATGTGATTCCTGTGCTGGAGACCTGATAGACTTTCACATCTTAGTCAGCTGTTAATACGCCATCATTTATTTGCTCTTCTCTAGGAGCTGGTTTATACCCACCTAGAAAACACATTTCTTCAGGAGTTACTTCTTCTCCTCCTCCTCCTTCTTTTTTTTTTTTCATCTTTCTTTCTTTTTTTTTAAATTTCTTTATTGGAGAATTAATGTTTTACATTCCACAGTAAATACAATAGTTTGTACATACATAACATTCCCAGTTTCCCATTTAACAATACAACCCCCACTATGTCATTTATCATCCTTCATGGACCTGTATTCTCCCCACCCACCCACCCCAGAGTCTTTCACATTGGTGCGATATGCCAATTCCATTCAGGTTCTACTTCTGTTTTCTTTTCTGCTCTTGTTTTTCAACTTCTGCCTGAGAGTGAGATCACCCCATATTCATCCTTCTGTTTCTGACTTATTTCACTTAACATGATTTTTTTCAAGGTCCATCCAAGATGGGCTGAAAACAGTGAAGTCACCATGTTTTACAGCTGAGTAGTATTCCATTGTGTGTATATACCACAACTTGCTCAGCCACTCATCTGTTGTTGGACACCTGGGTTGCTTCCAGGTTTTGGCTATTACACATTGTGCTGCCAAGAACATATGTGTACACAGATCTTTTTGGATGGATGTGTTGGGTTCCTTAGGATATATCCCCAGGAGGGGAATTGCAGGGTCATAGGGTGGGTCCATTTCTAGCCTTCTGAGAGTTCTCCAGACTGTTCTCCACAGAGGTTGGACCCATTGACATTCCCACCAGCAGTGCAGGAGGGTTCCTTTGACCCCACACCCTCTCCAGCGTTTGCTGCTGTTACCTTTTCTGATGTCTGACATTCTCACAGGAGTGAGGTGGTATCTCATTCTTGTCTTCATTTGCATTTCTCTGACAATCAGAGACTTGGAGCATTTTTTCCTTCTTCTTCTTGTCCTCCTCTTCCTCCTCCTCCTCCTCCCCTCCCCTCTCTCTGCTCTTCTCCTCCTCCTTCTTTTTAAGACCAGAAAGTATTTGAAGGGTCTCTGGCAGGCAAGCGTAGTTGTTATTGGTTATTTATTTTGCCCTTATCTTTGCTGCAATGTGAGCATTTTGTTGACATAATGAGAGTTGAATCCATTCCTTTTTTTTTTCTTAGTAAAGAAAAAAATCTATGAAGTTGCTCAAAGAAGGAACTAAACATTCATGAGTCTTGGGTTTCAAAATGGATGTGGATAAACACATTGAGCAATTCTGCATGTGCTTTTTTTTTTTTTTTTTTTGCTGGTCTACTTCAAGCATATTGTGCCGTTTTTTGTAAAACAGTAAAATAAAGAATACTTAAAGCAGCATTGCAAAATGATTTTAGTATTATGTTGTTAGAATTAATCTAAACTGGCTAAAATTTTACAGGATTTGAAATTAGTTTTTTATTTTTTTTAATAAATTACCATCTTTAAGACAAATGATATTGAAGTATGTAGAATGTGATGGGTACAGATAGGTTAAAAGTAGTGAATGAGCTTGAAAATTTTTTCTTCTTTATTGGGGGATTTGTAGTTTACAGTCAACAATAAAATACAGTAGTGGTTCATGTGTAGCATTACTCAGTTTTCCACATAATAAGGTCCTCCTCTGCCATCATGTTCCAGGACCTGAACCTTCCCTCCCACCCCAGAGGCCTTTACTTCAGTGCAATACACCAACTCCAGTCCAAGTTCTGCTTTGTGGTTTCCATTCTGTTGTTATTTTTCAACTTCTGTCTATGAGTGAGATCACTCCATATTCATCCTTCTCTTTCTGACTTACCTCACTTAACATAATTCCTTCAGCTCTATCCAGGATGAGGCAGAGAAGGTCAATTCACCATTATTAATAGCTGAGTAGTATTCTGTTGTGTATCTAGACCACAACTCACTCAGCCACTCATCTGTTGTTGGACACCAGGGTTGCTTCCAGGTTTTAGCTATTACACATTGATGAGCAAAAAATTTTAAGATGTAAGTTTCTTGGTAGTTAGATTATATATTTCTCATCCTGTGATCCATGAAATTATACCTTTGTAGCCAAAGGAACAGTTGGTTTGCTGCAACACAACACGCTAAGAGCAATTTATCACAAGAATTATTACGTAGGAAACATCTAACGATATTAGACTGCACACTCAGTTTGTACTTCTGAGGAAATGCAGGAACAACCTTCATAAGGACAACTTCTCCTAACAATTCCTTCTAAAGGAAAGAAGGTAAAGTGTTCACTTAGACTGGTATTTGTGTTTATGTCGGGTAGATCAGTAATGATATTATTATAAAATGTGATCTGATTTCTGGAGTTGTAAATCTTTGAAAATCTGAGGTGGATTAGGGGCAGATGGTATAGTGGTTATGCAAAGAGACTCCCACGCCTGAGACTCCAAAGTCCCAGGTTCAATCCCCCGCACCACCATAAACCTGAGCTGAGCAGTGCTCTGGTAAATAAAGAAAAAAAAAAAAAAAAGACTAAGAAAAAATATGAGCATTTGGGGCAAGGAACTCCCTCTCATGACTCAAATGTATCAGATGAGTTTGTAAGCAGAGAAGTCGAGAATTAAAAACCAAACCAGCGGAGGGGAGATAGCATAATGGTTATGCAAACAGACCCTCAGGCCTGAGGCTCCAAAGTCCCAGGTTCAATCCCCTGCACCACCATAAACCAGAACTAAACAGTGCTCTGGTTAAAAAAATAAAAATGATAAAAATAAAATAAATAAAATAAAAACCAGCTTCTACAATCTCAAGAGTGCATGGTTATAAATGATAAACGTCTCTAGCATCTATGACAGATGTGGGAAGCAAAGCCAAGTTCTGTGAGCCAGGTTAATGAACCCTTTGTGAACTCTTGCCCAGATAGAAGCTTCTGGTCACATTCTCATAGAAGTGGGTTGCCACAAAAAGCAAGGCTTTGGGAAAATTAGTGGTTGTGGTTTTCATACAGTACCTTCGTGACTGGCATATTAGTTTTAAATAATAAGTACAGTATTCATCAAGTAACAGGATAAAAAAAAAACTGCTTACACTATCCTTTTCTACCTCATTAGATGGGTTACCCTGTTGACACAGCTGTCTTAACCTTTGTGGAACTAAATATCTGCTTACAAATGACTGTTCCTTCTCACCATTTTGCTTAGAGGACTACCTTACAAAGAAAAGAAACTTGTAGTACAATGTGGGGAAAAATTGCTTTGCAGTCTTTTTAAAATTTTTTTTCATTTTTTACTTGAAACATTTTATTGAGATAGTAAGATTCTGTTTATATTTTTCCCAGTTTTTTTTTTTTCCTCCAGTGGTAACATTTTTCATACTGCAGCATCACAGCCAGGGTACTGACATAAATGCAAATATTATTTTTTATCTCTTTTTCCCGTCATTTTGTTTATTTTCCTTTCTTTTTTTTTTTTTTTTTTAATTGCCAGCATAGTCATGGCTGTGGCTGCACAATGTACCCACCACTCCTGGCGGTCATTGGTCATTTCCTTTCTTTCGTTCTTTTTTCTTTTTTCTTTTTTAATTTCTCTTTTGTTAGATAGGACAGAAGAAGTGTGAGGTGAAGAAGAAACAGAAAGGGAGCTAGAAAAAGAGACGCTTAGGGGCTAGGTGGTGACACACCTGGTTAAGCACACATACTAGCTACTAAGCGCAAGCAACAGTGTTCAAGCTCTTTGCTCCCCGCCTGCACTGGGGGACGCTTCACGAGTAATGAAGCAGGTCTGCGGGTGTCTTTCTTTTTCTCCCTCTCTCTATCTCCCCTTCCTCTCTCAATTTCTCTCTGTCATATTTGGAAAGAAAGAAAGAGGAAGAGAGACATGTGCAGCACTCGTTCACCATCCCATGAGGCTTCCCCACTGCTGATGGAGACTGGGGGCATCAGCCCAGGTCCTTGCACTCAGCTGGGCCCCTGTTAGTCTGCCTCTGAGCACACTGCATCTGTTACCAGCCAGGAGAGTGAATCACTCTCCTTTTTATAACCATTTCCCGCTTTCAACCTCTCCCTCACCTCTCACACCCATCACTAATCCCTGGCAGTCACTCACTGTCCCTCCATTTCTACAGTTCTGTCATTTTAAATTATTGTATATATGGAATAATACATGATAGAACTTTTAAAGTTGGATTTTTATTCTTCATTGAATATAGTTTTCTACAGGTGTGTTCAAGTCGTTGGAAGTATCAAGAGTTTGTTTCTTTTTGCTGAGTATAGTACCCTGGAATATCCTCAAACCTCGGTTTGTTCAACCATTCCTCTCTTGAAGGACATCTGGACTGTTTTAAACCTCTGGTTATTACGAACAGTGCTGCTAAGAAAATTACCGTGCAATTTTAGACGTGGATATAGTTTTTACCTCTCTGGGATAAGTACTCAAGAGTACAACTTGAATACTCAAGGACAGTAACCACACAGCTAGTTACAGAAGAAACCACCGAGGTGTTTTTCTGTTATCTCCCCTGCATCTGGTGTGGTCACCGCTTTAGTGATTCTGATATGTGAACAGTGATATTCCATCATGGTCTGTGTGGTTTAATTGCCACCGTGGTTGTGGCTGGGGCTCGGTGCCTGTACAAGGAATCCACTGCTCCTCGTAGCCTTTTTTTAATTTGATAGAACAAAGAGAAATTGAGAGATGAGGAGAAGGGAGAGAGACAGGCATCTGCATGCCAGTGGGGAACAGTTTGAAAACAGTTTGCCTTTTTTTGTGGCCAAACACACAAGGAAAGCATTAAACAGGTCATTGGCTTGAGGGCATGGCAGTGCCAGGCCAAATTAAATCACTTCAAAGGGGGCGGGGGCACTGGTGAAGGACGCTGAGCGCGCACGTCAGCATGTGTGGAGACCCTGACTTGCAGGGGTTCTTTATGAATGGCGAAGCAATGCTGCAGGTGTCTCTTTATCTCTCTTCCTCTGTATCTCCCTCTTCTCTGGATGCAGAAAACAAGGAGGAACTAACTGCAACCTTTTGTTCAACAAAAAATCCGACTGCCAGTTGCCACTCAGAGTTCGTGGGAGAGAAACTCAGGTTTGTTGATGCTGGTAGGCCAGGACAGAGCTGGTAGCGCTCCAGGGCTCAGACCCTGAACAAAGGAAAGATAGATAGCCTTTTTTGTTTTTTGTTTTTTTTTGCCTCCAGGGTTATTGCTGGGGCATGGTGCCTGCACTATGAACCCACTGTTTCTGGAGGCTATTTTTCCTTTTGGTTGCCCTTGTTGTTATTGCTGTCATTGTTGGATAAGATAGAGAGAAAGGGAAGACAGAGGGAGAGAGAAAGAGAGACACCTGCAGACCTGCTTCACCGCTTGTGAAGCGACTCCACCTGCAGGTGGGGAGCCGGGGGCTCAAACCGGGATCCTTGAGCAGGTCCTTACACTTTATGTCATGTGCGCTTAACTCGCTGCGCTACTGCCCTACAGATAGCTTTTACAGGGGCTGCAGACTGAGAGGAAGGAAAAAAAAAAAAGGCATATAGAAGGATATAGAAGCCAAAGTTGCAAAGTTGGTGGGTGGGTCCTATCTTCTACCTCCAGAAGCTTGCTTACTGTTCTGTTCCCTTTGCTTCCTCAGTGAGTCTAGCTAGATGGAGGGGTAGGTGAGCCTCAGGGTTTGGAGGAACAGGACTTAAAGGAGGCTGGGGTCTTAGAAGCATTCAGTGGCTGTGTTGTATTAATTATTCCCTTGTCACTCTCTCAATTTCTCTCTGTCCTATTATATAAAAGGGATTTTTAAAAAAAAAGGAAAGAAAGAAAATGAAGCAGGGATTAATACAACTAATGAACACACAATCTCCCCCCAGCTCTTTAGGGAAAAAAAAAAATGATACAGTTAGACCATTAATACCAAAATTAATGACAAAGGGGCCAGGTGGTGGCGCACCTGGTTGAGCGCACATGGTACACTGTGAAAGGACCCAGGTTCGAGCCCCTGGTCCCCACCTGCAGGAGGAAAGCTTCATGAGTGGCAAAGCAGGGCTGCAGGTGTCTCTCTGTCTCTCTCTCCCTCTCTATCTTCCCCTCCCCTCTCGATTTCTGGCTGTCTCTATCCAATAAGTAAATAAAGATAATATAAAAAAAATAATGGCAAGACCCTTTTGATTTCAGAAAAGTTAGTTGGGAAACAGTGCATCTTGGGATAGAAGGAATTTGGTGACTACTTTTCCGTTGATGTTGGACTCAGTCACTGGAAGGAGGCACATAGAAGAGACTTTGTTTAACAAATGTATCTGCTGGGGGAGTTAGAGAGGCTGTGATTCAGAGTTGCTTGCCAAACACTGAGTGGGAGTTTGCAGCTAAACTAAGGACAGAGCTTTCAGAAGACAGTGACTACTGGCAGCTAGAGTTCTTAAAAATATATATATGGGGAGTCGGGTGGTAGTGCAGCTGGTTAAGCGCATGTGGCGCAAAGCGCAAGGACCGGCATAAGGATCCCGGTTTGAGCCCCCGGCTCCCCACCTGCAGGGGAGTCGCTTCCCAGGCGGTGAAGCAGGTCTGCAGGTGTCTGTCTTTCTCTCCCCTCCCCCGCCCCCCCCCCCCCCCCCCCCCCCCCCCCCGTCTTCCCTTCCTGCGTCTCCATCCTCACCTGCAGGGGGAAAGCTTTGCGAGTGATGAAGCAGGGCTGCAGGTGTTTCTCTCCCTTTCTGTCACCCACTTCCCTCTTGATTTCTGGCTGTCTCTATTCAATAAGTAAATAAAGATTTAAAGATTATTTAAAAAATTAAAAGTGGGGAGTTGGGCAGTAGCGCAGTGGGCTGGCTAAGTGCCCATGGCGCAAAGCACAAGGATGGGATAGTAAGGATCTGGTCCGGGCTCCCCACCTCACAGGCGGTGAAGCAGGTCTGCAGGTGTCTGTCTTTCTCTCCCCCTCTCTGTCTTCCCCTCCTCTCTCCATTTCTCTCTGTCCTATCTAACAACGATGACATCAATAATAGTAACTACAACAATAAAAAAAACAAGGGCAACAAAAGGGAAAATAAATAAATAATAAATATTTTTTAAAATGAAAAAGAAAATATGTGTGATCATTTTAATTAAAAGAAAACATCTTAGGAAAGTTTTTTTTTTTCTCTTTGTTCTCTATAGATTCCTTCTAGGTTCCCTGCTGGTTAACAGTACTCGTGCCTTTCAGTGGAACCTTTAAAGTATATTCCAGGGCCAGCAAAATAGCTCCCTTAGACAGTGTGTTACTTTGCCTTGTGTGCACCTGTTTGACCAGGCTCCTGCCTGGCCACACAGCATTATAGGAAGCTTTGGAGCTGTGGTCTTTCTTCTCTCTCTGCCTCTCTGTCTCTGTCTAAATAGAAAAGGCAGTGGAGATAGTTTACATAATAACAAGTCATTATTTTTTAAAAGTCCCAGTAAATAATTACTACAAATTGTCATCTGTGTATACCAACTGGTGAAAATCACTGGGGGTATCTCTTATTGTCGTTGATAATCAGGAAAGTGTAAACTTTCTTCAAACAAATGTTTTATTTTGGAGATTCCCTTCCTGCTGGAAACATGGTCAAATATTAAGTGAATGGTCTTCAGCTGACTCAAGCAATGTTGAATTGTTTTTCTTCTTACCAGTTCTACAGTTGATAAGGCTTGTCCTTTAGGGATCTATTTTTAGATGTCCACAAATAGACTCTTACTGAATTGCGTTTGGAGGTTTCTATTAAACTTCCAGAAGAGATGAGATTATGTCGCTTTCTATGAGACACTGGGGAGGAAGATCAGAATTGATTTTGTGTGATAATCTGAGGTTTCCCCTCTCAGAGAGATGCAGACCATTCAAGTAACTTATAAGAAGTCTGTACTACTTTTGCCCCAGAGTAACTCTAAGTCTGAGACTTCTGAAGAGAATGCTTTTTAGAGAAAATAATGTTTTCTTATATTTTAACCACTTTTGGTCCTTTCCAAGCAAATAATCCAGACTTGGTACTTCCACGGCAGCACATTTGATGGCTGTATCTCATGACACAATGTGTTATGACTTGAGCTAAGAAAAAAAGCGTCCTGGCGACCGGGTAGTGCCACACTTGGTTGAGAAAAAGGGCTTCGAGCCCCCAGTCCCTACACACAGAGGAAACTTCATGAGTGCAGAAGAACTGCTCTTTCTTTATCTCCCCCTTCCTCAGTTTCTGTCTCTTAAATAAATAACTATTTTTTAAAAAAGAAATAGAATAAAATTCTGATGGGAAAGATAGCATAGTAGTTACGCAAAGCGATTCTCATAACTGGGTAGGGGAGATAGCATGGTGGTTAGGCAGAGATTATCCTGCTAGAGGCTTCAAAGTCTCAGGTTCAATCCCCACACCACCATAAACCAGAGCTGAGCAGTGCTCTGGAAAAATAAAAAAAAAATAATTGGGAGTCAGGCGGTGGCGCAGTGGGTTAAGCACACGTGGCGCCAAGCACAAGGACTGGCGTGAGGATCCTGGTTCGAGCCCCAGCTCCCCACCTGCAGGGGAGTCACTTCACAGGCGGTGAAGCAGGTCTGCAGGTGTCTGTCTGTCTCTCCCCCTCTCTGTCTTCCCCTCCTCTCTCCATTTCTCTCTGTCCTACCCAACAACAACGACACCAATAACAACAACAATAATAATAACTACAGCAACAATAAAAACAAGGACAACAAAAAGTAAATAAATAAATATTTAAAAATAATAAAATAAAATTTTTTTCTTTAATCCTACAATACTGATTTCTTCCTTCCTTCCTTTCTTCCTGCCTTTCTTTCTCTTTCTCTTTTTTTAAAATTTATTTATTTATTTCCTTTTGTTGC
Source organism: Erinaceus europaeus (assembly GCF_950295315.1). Lineage (NCBI taxonomy): Eukaryota > Metazoa > Chordata > Mammalia > Eulipotyphla > Erinaceidae > Erinaceus > Erinaceus europaeus. Next base: position 5,019,761 of record NC_080179.1, read on the forward strand.
CTCTGTTGTTTTTAAATTGTTGTAGTTATTATTATTGTTGTTACTGATGTCATTGTTGTTGGATAGGACAGAGAGAAATGGAGAGAGGAGGGGAAGACAGAGAGGAGGAGAGAAAGACAGACACCTGCAGACCTGCTTCACCACCTGTGAAGTGACTCCCCTGCAGGTGGGGAGCTGGGGCTCGAACCGGGATCCTTCCTCTGGTCCTTGTGCTTTGTGCCACCTGCGCTTAACCTGCTTTGCTACAGCCTGACTCCGTTGTTTTTTTTTTTGTTTGTTTGTTTTTTTTTTAAAGTCACCATCCATTACAGCCACTCAATCTTGACATGGCTGATCAGAATAGTTTATTTTTCTCTAACTGGAGCATTGCTCAACTCTGTTACAAGGTAGTGCTGGGCATCTACAGCTTTGGGGCCTCAGGCAGAAAGTCTTTCTGCATAATCACTGCTCTGTCTCTCCAGCCCATGGCCGAGCAGTTTCCTATGGGCATTTTCTCCTGTGGCCACTCTTAGTGAGGGATTCTGCTCACATGATCTGTACTGTTTTGTAGGTTTTGTAGGTGATCCCATGAAGTGATTTCTGGGGCTGACATTTTCAGTGAGACAGAGGCACAGGTTTTGCTTTTATGGAAACCAGATACCAAAAAAGTATTTGCTGCTGATTCCATAATCCAGTCTCCCGACTTCCTCATTCTCCCCGCCCCCTCCCCTTTGCCTCCGGGGTTATTGCTGGGTCTCTGTGTTGGCACTACGAATCCACTACTCTTGGCAGCCTTTTCCCCCCCACCCCCATTTTCTTATTGGGTAGGACAGAGAGAAATTGAGAAGCGAGGGGAAAATAGAGAGGGGGTGAGAAAGACACCTGCAGACCTGCTTCACTGTTTGTGAAGCGACTCCCCCCCCCCCCAGCTGTGACCTCATCATTCCCTATTCTCTATACAAGCTTTGTCTGACAAAGCTCCCCTGAAAGTAAAAACCCACTGGCAGGCAGTATTTACATTCTACTCAGCAGGATAACTTATCTTTGTGCATGAATATGGCCACTTAGCCGCAAACAAACACTATTTCAAAGAAAAAAAGAATCGAGCTATTCTCCACCCAATAAATGCTTTTGTTTTTCCTTACCAGTAGGCTGTGATTGATTTGTTGACTCTGTGCAGACATGGGGACTTGGTTTCCCGCAGAGATGGTGGATGTTTATAGATCCACCCACACTGTGTGGCTTTGTGCTTTGTGTGACAGACACTTGGCAGAGGGTTAAGAATATAAATCAGATCTAGAGTCCTGAATCTTGTCCAGCTATGTTCTTGCTTTGGAGCTAAAGGAGACATGAACTAGGCCAAATTACACAATTTTGTATAACTGTTATATAAAAGACTCATGCATCAGGCTCTGAGGTCCCAGGTTCAAACCCCGGCACCACCATAAACTAGAGCTAGTCAGTGATATGGTTTCTCTGTATCTTTCCTTTGTTAACAAATGAATTTAAAGGTACCAGGTGGTGCTGGGCCTGGCTAAGCACACAGGTTGCAATGAGCAAGGACCAGGGTTCAAGCCCCTGGTCTCCATCTGCAGGGAGAAAGCTTTGTGAGTGGTGAAGTGGTGAAGTAGGTTTCTCTCTCTCTCTCTCTTGCCTTTCCCCTTCTCAATTTCTGGCTGTCTTTATCCAATAAATAAAGATAATAAAAAATTTTTTAAATGAATTTAGAAAGAAATGGAGAAGAGCTAAGAGGAGGAGGAGGAGGAGGAAGGAGGGCAGTGGTGCACCTAGTTAAGTACACATAATACTATACTCAAGGATCCGGGTTCAAGTTTCTGCTCCCTCTCTGAAGCGGGGAAACTTCACAGAGGTAAAGCAGGTCTGCAGGTGTCTGTCTTTCTCTTTCCCTTTTTATCTCCCCCTGCCCTCTCAATTTCTTTCTGTCCTATTCAAAAAAATGGAAAAAACATTTTTAAAAAGGAAAAATGTCCACCGGGAGCTGTGGATTTGTGGTGCCGGCACCGAGCCCCAGCAATAACCTTGGAGGCAAAAGGAGGAGGTGGAGGGAGAGGGAGGAGGTGGAGGTGGAGGTGGAGGAGGACAACTACTACTCAAATCAGCCATGCCAGGCTAACAAAACTGACCACGCTCCCCTTTCTCCTCTTTGAGGGCACCTAGCCAACTTTTGCTATCTTCTCAGTCTTAAATCTCTCAGACCTTTTTTTTTCTGTTGTTGTTGTTGCCTCCAGGGTTATTGCTGGGGCTCAGTGCCTGCACCATGAATCCACTGCTCCTGGAAGCCATTTTTCCCACCTTTTGCTGCCCTTGTTGTTGTAGCTTTGCTGTGGTTATTATTGTTGTTGTTGATGCTTTTCATTGTTGGATAGGACAGAGAGAAATGGAGAGAGGAGGGGAAGGCAGAGAGGGGGAGAGAAAGACAGACACCTGCAGACCTGCTTCACCGCCTGTGAAGCGACTCCCCTGCAGGTGGGGAGCCGGGGGTTTGAACCGGGATCCTTATGCCGGTCCTTGCGCTTTGCACCACGTGCGCTTAACCCACTGAGCTACCGCCCGACCCCCTCTCTCAGACTCTTTTTACCTCCACCTTGCTGGAGGGAAGTTTCATGAGCAATAAAGCAGCGGTGCAGGTGCCTCGCTTTCTGTCTCTGTCCAGTAAAATAGAAAATTTCTAAAAAGAATATTAAGAAAAATGCAACCCAGGTGTCCAACAACAGATGAGTGGCTGAGCAAGTTGAGGTCTAGATACACGATGGAACACTACTCAGATATTAAAAAGTGACTTCACCGTTTTCAGCTGATCTTGGATGGATCTTGGAGAATTCATGGTAAGTGAAATAAGTCAGAAAGAGAAGGATGAATATGGGATGATCTCACTCTCAGGCATAAGTTGAAAAACAAGATCAGAAGAGAAAACACAAGTAGAACCTGAACCTGAATTGGCGTATTGCACCAAAGTAAAAGACTCTGGGGTGGGTGGATGGATGGGTGGGGAGAATACAGGCCCAAGAAGGATGACAGAGGACCTAGTGAGTGTTGTATTGTTATGTGGAAAACTGGGAAATGTTATGCATGTACAAACTATTATACTTACTGTCAAATGTAAAACATTAATCCCCCAATAATGAAATTTAAAAAAAAATTATAAAAGTTTATTTTCAGGTGGAGGGTAGATAGCATAATGGTTATTCAAACAGACTCTCATTCCTGAGCCTTTGAAGTCCCAGATTCAATCCCCCACACCACCATAAGCCAGAGCTGAACAGTACTCTGGTAAAATAAATAAATAAAAATAATAATAATAAAAGTTTATTTTCAAAAGAGCTATGGACCTGAGAGAGAAGATGGAACAAGGAAGGACACTCAGAAGTACTAATCGGTGAAGGTGTGACTTAGAAAGGAAGAGGAGGCAGCACCATAGAAAAACTGGCGTGTAGATAGATAGATAGATAAATAGATAAATAGATAGCCAGCCAAGCTCTGTCTGTGACCCTGGGAGAACCACTGCCGTTTCCAGTAGAGGGAATGAGGACACAGAACTCTAGTGGTGGGAATAATGTGGAATTATACCTCTGTTATTTTGTGATTTTGTAAATCAATATTAAACCTCTATGAAAAAATAGGGTGGGGGAAAAAGGAGGTATGGACCAGGATAATACTCAAGTTTATTGTCAGTTCTTTAATTTTCCTCGGAAAGTTATTATTCTCTATATTCAGCCACGAAGACTTAATACTCTCACTTTGCTTCTCTAGGAGAAAGGCTACTACAAAATGCAGAGTCGCAATAAACAAACTGCTCACCACCAGGAACCAAAGCCCTTCCAGCACTTTGATACCCAAGACCTGGCTATGGAAATTGAGCCACAGCGCCCTCTAGCGTCCACGTCTGTAGAGCTGAAGGTGTATTTTGTGAATCCTGTTAGGAAACCACTGGGCATTCATTGTTAGTAGATTTTGTTCACACAAAATGTTTTCTTATCATTTGTTTATGTAATTTATAGACTTCAAAAGTGTTGCTTCCACTTCAGATTAGAGGAAGCCGTTATTCATTTTAAGGAAACAATACCACACCCAAGACCTCCTCCGCTGCTCTTAACTAATTAACTCCTCAGTTGTACTTTTTTTTTTTTTTTAAAGCTGGCTTTGAGGTATTTAATCCCCACTCTAGAAAGAAGTTTAGAGCAAAGGGTCCAGATATATGTGGCAAAATCATTATTTTATGACTTTATTTGAAAAACTAAATGAATAGTACATAAAGCATGCATTAGGTGAAATCAAAACATTGTGTTTTTAAAAATCACATTTGAGTTACAAAAAATGGATTCTCAGAGGCTGTCTTCACCCTAATACTTAAAAGTATAAAAGAGAAAGTAGGGAAAGCATCGGGACTGGGCGATGTATGATAGGCAGACTCTTTTAACATACATATCTATTTATGAATGAAAGCAAGAAGGGGCCAGGTGGTGGCACACCTGGTTAAGCTCTCACATTCCAGTGCACAAGAACGCAGGTTCAAGCCCCTGGTCCTTATCTGTAGGGAGAAAGCTTCACACGTGGTGAAGCAGGGCTGCTGGTGCCTCTTTGCCTCTCTAACTCCCCCTCCCCTCTTAATTTCTATTTATATCCATTAATGAATAAATAAATAAATACATCTTAAAAATCAATGAAAGAGAGAGAAATGGTGAAGGGGGGCACATGCAATGCCAGGAATCAAATTCAGGATATCATGCTTGAAGGTCCAAAACTCTACCCACTGTGCCACCTTCCAGACCATGACAGGCAGACTTTATCTCCATATATTTCTTAAAATTCATGGCTCTTTTGTCCATGTCCACACAAAAAAAAGAGATGTGCTTTTGTTAGGAGGGGAGGGGAAAATAAATTTGTGACCTGAAATTTTCTTAGACTTTTTTCCCCGTGTCTTCCTATACTTTTCTATTTTAAGAAAAAAATTACTTATTTATTACTGGCTAGAGACAGAGAGAAATTGAGAGGGAAGGGGAGAGAGAGAGGGAGAGAGACAGAGAGACACCTGCAGCCCTGCTTCACCACTCACAAAGCTTTCTCACCCTGCAGGAGGGGACCAGGGGCTTGAACCTGTGTCCTTTTGCACTGTAATGTGTGTAATTTGTTCTTCTGGGTGGCAATGCACAAGGGATCTGGAAGAGAATAAGGCAGCGGGCAGCAGAGATTATAGGGAAGTTATTGGAATAAATAAGAAATAGTCACATGGTCCGGGAGGTGGTGCAGTGGGTAAAACATTGGACTCTCAACCGCGAGGTCCTGAGTTCGATCCCCGGCAGCACATGTACCAGAGTGATGTCCGGTTCTTCCTCTCCTCCTATATTTCTCATAAATAAATAAGTAAGTAAATTCTTAAAAAAAAAAAGAGATAGTCACCAAGAGACGGGGAGGTAGAGAGTCAAAAGGCGCTCTGAAGCTTAGACAGGGGGGCAGGTCAGCAAGGAGACCGCCAACTGCCAGCCTGCCAGGCAGGAATGCAGAGGTGACATACTTTTCAATAAAAGTTGGGTTCTGGAGGAAAATGCAGAAGGGTTATATGGTAGCCACCCTGGCATCAGGGGCAGGTTTCTGTCCTATTCAGTTGCCAGGTGTGGAAGCCTTATCTTTTATTATTATTACCTTCATTTACTATTGTTGGACAGAGCCAGCCAGAAATCCGGCGGCAATGGAGAAATAGAGGGAGAGATACAGAGAGGCACCTGCAAGGGGCTTGAACCCGGGTCCTTGCACATTGTGACGTGTGCTGAACCAGGTGCACCACCACCTGGCCTTGAAACCTGATCTTTTGGTATTCAGGATGAGAAGAGGCTGACGGCGTCTTTGCAGTTGCAGATAAATGCCTTAAGCCTGGAGGTTTTCAGGGCCTCCCTCTGAACTGTCAGCCTTCCAAAGCAGTTTTGTAGTTTTGTGCTTATAACCATAAAGAATAGTGATGGCCGATTAGAAGCTTTGTTCTAGAAGAGGCCATGGCCATATGAGGCAAGGTTGGAAGGTCTTGACTCTGTAGAGCTTCTGCTTTTCAGCCCTGCCCCACCTGAATAAATACCTACTCTAGAAAGTAGAGATCAGGGGGTCGGGCAGTAGCACGGCAGGTTAAGCACACATGGCACGAAACTCGAGGACTGGAGTGAGGATCTGGGTTCGAACCCTCCGCTCCCCACCTGCAGGGGAGTCACTTCACAAGCAGTGAAGCAGGTCTGTCTTTCTGTCCCCTCTCTGTCTTCCCCTCCTCTCTCCATTTCTGTCTGTCCTATTCGGCAACAACATCAATAACAACAACAATAATAACCACAACAATGATAAAAACAAGGGCAACAAAAAAATAGATAAAATATTTTTAAAAAGATTATAGAGATTGACTGGAGTTCATAACTTTGCTTGATTGCAGATTCTAGTGGCAATAAAGCTTCCTCCCCCACTCCCCATCCCCTACTCTCCATTCCCCACCCCACACACACCCACACCCCACACACACCCACACACACCCACACACACCTGCACGCCCACACGCATTGTGTATGTGATGGGGAAGCAGAAGCCAAGTTATCAGTGTTCGGCTTTCTTTTTTTTTTTTTTTTTTTTTGCCTCCAGGGTTATCGTCGGGGCTCAGTGCCAGTGTTACAAATCCACTGCTCCTGGAGGCTACTTTTCCCATTTTGTTGCCCTTGTTGTGGCTGTTATTGTTATAGTTGTTGTTGGACAGGACAGAGAGAGAAATTGAGAGAGGAGGGGAAGACAGAGCGGGGGAGAGAAAGACAGACACCTGCAGACCTGCTTCACCGCTTGCGAAGCGACCCCCCCTTCAGGTGGGGAGCCGGGGGGTCTCGAACCTGGATCCTTTCACTGGTCTCTGTGCTTTGCGCCACCTGCACTTAACCCGCTGCGCTACCGCCCAGCCCCCAGTGTTTGGCTTTCTATGGCACTGCTGATCCCTGCTCATTTCCAACAGGTTAGGGGCATAGATGTCAAATATTGGGGCAGAGGCTTCCTTGGGCAAGTCCTTGCTGTCATCCTAGCAGCTGTACCTCTAGGCGGGGATGGGGTATCCTATGTGTCTGCTTCCCTTTATGTTCAGGGAGTCTCTTGTCCAACGATAGATTGTGTCGGAGAATGCAGCTCCTGACCGGCCACACTGGATGGACCGTGCACTGGACTAGGGACTGTCTGCAAGCTCGGGGTAGTGGTGAGGAGAAGAACTTAGAGTCTGGAGGTCTGTAGTGGTTGGGAGTAGGGTACTAGAGCTAAACGGAGCCTAATCTCCACTCCACGAGACTTAGCACTGTGATCTTGAACAGGTCACCAGAACTTTCTGGGCCTAAGTATCCTTCTGTAAAACCTAGGTAACAGACTTCTCTTTAAAATGTAGCCACAGGATGTTGAAATAACTGGACACACATGCCTGAGGACCCTGGTTCCCTTGCTGGCACCAACGATGCCAGGGTGATGCCCTGGTTAGACCCTCTCTTTCCCTGTGTCTTCAGAAGTTCTCTCCCTCATAGACAATAAAAATGTTTAATAAAAAGAAAAAAAATGTAACCACAAGCTAAGGTGCAAATTAAATACTCGGCCAGGAGGGGTCCCTGTCAGGGTGAGCTCACTCACACACTGCCCAGGGTCACAGCTGGGAACATTGGAGGCTGCACTCATTTCAAGACCAGGCTTCCTCTCTCGAGGGGCAGAGTAGGCTGACCCAGTCTCCCTTCAAAGGCACACCAGGTTAAGCGCACATGCGTTATCGTTGTTGTTATTATTATTTTTAACCCTTTTTACCTTCATGGTTTGTGGGAAAGTCGCCGATGAAAAAGTGAGATACTAATTTGCTCTCTCGTGTACACTCTTGCAGAGATAAGGCCATGGGTATTTGTAGCCCAAGTAGGTGCAGGTTTTAGAAATAAAGGAAAGCTATTTTCTTTCCAGGACCCATGGAGATATAATTAAGTAGCAAAAACCATATCTTTCTGAATAGCTTCCTTTGAAGAATTCTAGGTACTTAAGTTGACTTTTACCTGACGTGACTTAGAATGGGTCAATGTTTGTGTTTAAAGCGATTGTTTTCAGAGCACTTATATTCATCCTGTCTTTAAAACAGGCAATCACCAAGCAACAGAGATTATCAAAACTTCCCCTCAACAATGGGAGGAACCGGTGTACTTTCATGTCTGATTATTTCGTTTTTTTTGTGAACTAAGTGCTCTGATCTCCCAAGGAGTTTCTAAGCCAGAAATGTGGCATACCTGGGAAGCTAAGATAGGTATATATCTCTAAATATCTATATATTTCTATGCACCACAAGTTTAGGATTTACAAGACCGGTTTCTTGGCACTTGGGAGTATAGATTACAAGTGAGGCTGGGCGGCAGTGGTTATGCAAAAGGTTTTCCTGGGAACCCTGGTGGTGATGCATCAGGCAGGGAGGGTACACTCATCACAGTGCTTAAGGACCTGGGGTTCAAGCCCCAGGCTCGACCTGCAAGGGTAAGAGTAGAGCAGTAGAGCAGAACAGCCGTTGTCTCTCTCCCTCTCCCTACCATCCCCTTGTGTTATCAATTTGTTTCTATACAATAAACAAATGTATGGGGAGGGCTTTCATGCCTGAGGCTCTGAGGTCCCAGGTTCAATCCTTAGTACCACCATGAACCAAGCTGAGTAGTACTCTGGTTTTAATTTCTCTCTTTCGACTAAACAAAGTATTTAAAGACTAAAGTCAAACAAAACAAAAAGCCACCACTTTGGCATTTTAACCTAATTCTGTGTCATAGAATATCAGAGCTGGGAAAGGTTATTTCTGATTCTGCAACTGAGATAAGTAACTGACTCAGAAAGCAAGTAGCTTTTTTTTAGAAAACATGCAATTCTGGCAGTTAATCACTGATTTCATTTCTAGTTACTTCTGTCACTCGTCTTCATGGTAGACTAGCAAATCCGTTTTTTCCTTTTTCCTGTCTCCAGGGTTAATTGCTGCGAATCCATTGCTCCTGGTTGAAACTGCTGGTGGCCATTTCTTCCACTTTACTGGATAGGACAGAGGAATTGAAAAGGACGGGGAGACAGGAAGACTAACACCTGCAGACCTGCTTCGCGGCTTGTGAAGCTTCCCCTCGAACCTGGATCCCTGCGCTTTGTACGTCTATCAAATCCGTCATTTCCATTTCTGCATGTGTCGCTTCTATTACTTAGCGGCGAGAGGGCCTTCATGCTCATGATTTCACTGCCCCATTCCTTTGAGTTCAGAGGCCGATGTAGACAGAGAGGGTGAGACAGAGACACCACAATGCTGGCACTTGTCCCAGTGCCACAGCACCTCCCATGTGGTGCCCAGGCTCCAAAGGCACTTGCCCTGTCTGCTGAGCTCTCTCTCTCTCTCTCTGCTCTTTACCCTCAGGGTTTCCACACCCTTCCTACATCTCATTTAGGATTGTGTGTTAGTTACAGAACCTTTGTCATCCAGGTGAATGTCAGGAAGCACAGCAGACAAACACCAGTTTCCAAAGTAGTTCAGACTGGACTCAGAAGAAATGTCATTGACAAGACTTGATTTCAGGCATAATTATGTTTAAGCCCCCTCCCCCCGCCCACAAACTTCAAGTAAAACTCTTACATGCGCGCAAATGATCTCATGGGGATACAGGAAGCAAACAACAAAACTAAATAAACTTCAGCAACAACAGTGAGCTGTTTCGTCCTCTGCCACTCCTCCTAGCTTGAAATAGCAGCCAGTACAAGGCATGGCCAGTCACAGGTGTGCCTCCCCTCAGCTCCTGGAGGACATGAGTATTTTTCATCTCCTTGCCTGTATTACAGAAACTGTGAGGAGAGGACAGGTGAGAAACAGATCTCCCTCAACAGCTGCTCTTGCTGTGTCCTGGCTAGCTCAGAGGACAGAGGCCTCATACCAGGGGAGAGGCGCAAAGGCCAGAGGCTATTGTCTCTTCGTAACTCTGGATGTGAGATTTGCACAAATAGTTTCAAGTTATTTGAAACGATGCAAAGTTCCAGACTTAGGGTGGTCCCCCCCACCCCACCCCAGTGAAGATGGTAGGAATGAGCTAATAGGGATAGAAGCTTTGCCAGGAAAACCAGTTCACTGCCAAATCAGCTAACTGACAAGAAAGAATCAGGAAACAAGACAGTTAGAAGAGGGGAAGGGAGACTGAGCAGTGGAGCTTGAAGACCAACGTCTGTGCCTCATGCGCCCACCTGCACCGTATCGGGGAGTAGCTTACCCTCCAGCTTGTGGGAGGCAGAGAGACGCAAGCCTGGGAGTTTGGTCCCCTCCTAGTTGGCTTCAGAACATTTTCCTTTTCAAACAGTCAGTGATGTTGAGTTAAAATTGTGAGAATTACTGAAGCTTTCTAAAATTTACTGCTCTCTTTTCAGTAATATAATCCTGAAATCATGTAACTATAAGGATAGTGGAGACCACCTGGGACCGCTACAGGACAGGACTACAGCAACTTCAGGCACCTCCCAAATGACCGGTGAGTGCAAACACGTGTGGCTCCTGGACAGAGAGGAGCCTAGGGAGAGACTAAGTGGCTGGTGACAGTCTGGCAGTTTATCTGGCAGTTGGGACACCACCACCAGTCTGTTTCACCAGCAAGGGGACGGCTGAAGGGAGGAGAGGACTCCCCAGAGACTCACCAAATGCAGCTGTGAGTCTCCACTGCTACTGCCCTCAGAATCTGGGGCAGCGGCAGGGAGGCCTTGTGCTGACACCAGGGGACAGAGATCTAACCAGGAAACTCAGGAGACCTATACCTTGGTGGCATAGCGGTGGGGCTGTGAAAGTCTCTTTGCATAACCACTCGATTATCTCTGCCACACCCTGCTTTATCTCTTGGTCAGGAGTCAGTGATTAAGCTAAAAAGATTATAGTTTAAAAGCCCTCAGGCTCCCATAGCCTACAGGGAAGAAAAAGCACAAAAGAGGCTTTTTAAGTCACTGAGCTCCAACTCAGGGATTAAAATACTATTATTGAAACAACTGTCAATTTCCACAACTGTGAGCCCTTTAATTACCTTACTTAGACACAAGCCAATCCAGGCAACAGTGATCAGTAATTTGAAAAGTAGAGAGAGGGAACTCATAACATAATATATAAAATGGTTAAACCAACAAGAAATATTGGAGAAATGAACCAGGACAAGAGTTCAGCTAAAAGCACCACAAAGGTTGAAGCACAAAATGAGGTCAACATCCAAACACTAGTTAAGGAAATAATCACAGGAGTGAGTAAAGAGTTTGAAAGAATTATCATCAGAAATGCAGAACATGGGTCATTCTCAAGTTCAGACCATATGTTAGGCCACAAAGACAGCATCAGCAAATTCAAGAGCATTGAAATTATCCCTAGCATCTTCTCAGGCCACAGTGGAATTTAACAATCAACAGAAGACCAGTGATAGTCCCAAATGTGGAAGTTTAGCTATCAAAATATTTGGGACACAGCTAAGGCAGTATTGAGAGGGAAATTCATAGCCATACAAGCACACATTAGGAAACAAGAAAAAGCACAAATGAACAGCCTGACTGCACATCTTAAAGACCTAGAAGAAGAACAAAGAAACCCTAAAGCATCCAGAAGGACAGAAATCACTAAAGTTAGGGCAGAAATCAGTAACACTGAAAATAAGAAAACCAAACAAAAGATCAACAAAAGTAAATGCTGGTTCTTTGAAAAGTGAACAAAATCGACAAACTTTTAGCCAGACCCAAAACAAAAAAGGGAGAAGACCCAAATAAATTGGATCATTGGTCGGCTCCGGAGTTCATTTGCTGTTCTGTGTTCAGTGCTGCTGCTGCCACCGCCACTTGACAATGCAGCAGTTCATGAAGACCCTGATTGGTAAGACCATCACCCTCGAGGTGGAGCCCAGTGACACCATCGAGAATGTCAAGGCAAAGATCCAGGACAGGAGGGCATACCCCCAGACCAGCAGAGGCTGATCTTTGCTGGCAAGCAGCTGGAAGATGGATGCACTGTGTCTGACTACAAAATCCAGAAGGAGTCCACCCTGTACCTGGTCCTGTGCCTGAGGGGTGGTGTGTAGACTATCCCCTTTCACTTAAGCTTCAACAAATTTCAAGGCACTTTCAATAAAGTTGCTGCATCCCCAAAATAAATAAATATCATTTGAGACTTCTATGAACAACTCTATGCCACCAAGCCAGAGAACCTGGAAGAAATGGACAATTTCCTAGATACCTACCAACTTCCAAAGTTAAGTAAAGAGGAACTAGATAACATGAACAGGCCCATCACAGCTAATGAAATTGAAAGTTATCAAAAACCTTCCCCAAAATAAAAATCCTGGACCAGATGGTTTTACAAATGAATTCTGCAAAACATTCAAAGAAGAACTAATACCTCTACTTTTATTTAAAAGTCTTCCAGAAGACTGAAGACACAGGAATACTCCTATGCACCTTCTATGAAGACAACATCACTTTGATACTAAAAGCAGACAGGGATACAACCAAAAAAGAAAACTACAGACCAATATCTCTGATGAACATAGATGCTAAAATTCTGAACAAAATTCTAGCCAACCAGATACAGCAGTATATTAAAAAGATTGTTCATCATGACCTTTATCCCAGGCATGCAAGGTTGGTTTAATATATGTAAATCAATCAACGTGATCCACCACATCAACAAAAGCAAGACCAAAAACAACATGGTCATATCGATAGATGCAGAGAAAGCCTTTGACAAAATGCGACATCCCTTCCTTTATGATCAAAACACTACTAAAAAATGGGAATAGATGGAAAATTCCTCAAGATAGTGGAGTCTATATATAGCAAACCTACAGCCAACATCATACTCAATGGTGAAAAACTAGAAGCATTTCCCCTCAGATCAGGTACTAGACAGGGCTGCCCACTATCACCATTACTATTCAACATAGTGTTGGAAGTTCTTGCCATAGCAATCAGGCAGGAGCAAGGAATTAAAGGCATACAGATTGGAAAAGAAGACGTCAAACTCTCCCTATTTGCAGATGACATGATAGTATACATATAAATACCTAAGGAATCCAGCAAGAAGCTTTTGGAAATCATCAGGCAATACAGCAAGGTGTCAGGCTCCAAAATTAACATTCAAAAGTCAGTGGCATTCCTCTATGCAAACACTAAGGTAGAAGAAGTTGAAATCTAGAAATCAATTCCTTTTACTATAGCAACAAAAACAATAAAATACCTAGGAGTAAACCTAACCAAAGACGTGAAAGACTTGTATACTGAAAATTATGAGTCACTACTCAAGGAAACTGAAAAAGACACAAAGAAGTGGAAAGATATTCCATGTTCATGGGTTGGCAGAATTAACATCATCAAAATAAATACACTACCCAGAGCCATCTACAAATTTAATGCTATCCCCATCAAGATCCCAAGCACATTTCTTTTTTTTCTTATTGTCCAGTTACACTTGACCTATAGTAATGGCCTTTTTTTTTTTTAAGAAAGGATTAATTAACAAAACCATAGGGTAGGAGGGGTACAACTCCACACAATTCCCACCACCCAATCTCCATATCCCACCCCCTCCCCTGATAGCTTTCCCATTCTCTGTCCCTCTGGGAGCATGGACCCAGGGTCATTGTGGGTTGCAGAAGGTGGAAGGTCTGGCTTCTGTAATTGCTTCCCCGCTGAACATGGGCGTTGACTGGTCGGTCCATACTCCCAGTCTGCCTCTCTCTTTCCCTAGTAGGGTGGGTCTCTGGGGAAGCGGAGCTCCAGGACACATTGGTGGGGTCTTCAATCCAGGGAAGCCTGGCCGGCATCCTGATGGCATCTGGAACCTGGTGACTGAAAAGAGAGTTAACATACGAAGCCAAACAAATTGTTGAGCAATCATGGACCCAAAGCCCCAAGCACATTTTTTTAGGAGAATAGAACAAATGCTACAAATGTTTATCTGGAACCAGAAAAGACCTAGAATTGCCAAAACAATCTTGAGAAAAAAGAACAGAACCGGAGGCATCACACTCCCAGATCTCAAATTGTATTATAGGGCCATTGTCATCAAAACTGCTTGGTACTGGAACATGAATAGACACATTGACCAGTGGAATAGAATTGAGAGCCCAGAAGTGAGCCCCCCACACCTATGGACATCTAATCTTTGACAAAGGTGCCCAGACTATTAAATGGGGAAAGCAGAGTCTCTTCAACAAATGGTGTTGGAAAAAATGGGTTGAAACATGCAGAAGAATGAAACTGAACCAGTATATTTCACCAAATACAAAAGTAAATTCCAAGTGGATCAAGGACTTGGATGTTAGACCACAAACTATCAAATACTTCGTGGAAAATATTGGCAGAACTCTTTTCTGCATAAATTTTAAAGACAACTTCAATGAAACGAATCCAATTACAAACAAGACTAAGGCAAGCATAAAACTACAGACTACATCAAATTAAAAAGCTTCTGCACAGCAAAAGAATCCACTACCCAAACCAAGAGACCCCTCACAGAGTGGGAGAAGATCTTTACATGCCATACATCAGACAAGAGGCTAATACCCAAAATATATAAAGAGCTTGCCAAACTCAACAACAAGAAAACAAATAACCCCATCCAAAAATGGGGAGAGGACATGGACAGAATATTCACCACATAAGAGATCCAAAAGGCCGAGAAACACATGAAAAAATGCTCCAAGTCTTTGATTGTCAGAGAAATGCAAATAAAAGCAACAATGAGATACCACTTCACTCCTGTGAAAATGTCATACATCAGAAAAGTTAACAGCAGCAAATGCTGGAGAGGGTGTGGGGTCAAAGGAACTCTCCTTACACTGCTAGTGGGAATGTCAATGGGTCCCACCTCTGTGGAGAACAGTCTGGAGAACTCTCAGAAGGCTAGAAATGGACCTACCCTATGATCCTGCAATTCCTCTCCTGGGGATAGATCCTAAGGAACCCAACACACCCATCCAAAAAGATCTGTGTACACATATGTTCTTAGCAGCACAATTTATAACAGCCAAAACCTGGAAGCAACCCAGGTGTCCAACAACAGATGAGTGGCTGGGCAAGTTGTGGTCTATATACACAATGGAATACTACTCAGCTATAAAAAATGGTGACTTACTTCACCATTTTCAGCCTATCTTGGATGGACCTTGAAAAATTCATTTTATGTGAAATAAGTCAGAAACAGAAGGATGAATATGGGATGATCTCACTCTCAGGCATAAGTTGAAAAACAAGATCAGAAGAGAAAACACAAGTAGAACCTGAACCTGAATTGGCGTATTGCACCAAAGTAAAAGACTCTGGGGTGGGTGGGTGGATGGGTGGGGAGAATACAGGTCCAAGAAGGATGACAGAGGACCTAGTGGGGGTTTGTTATATGGAAAACTGGGAAACGTTATGCATGCACAAACTAGTGTATTTACTGTCGAATGGAAAACATTTAATTTCCCAATAAATTTTTAAAAAAGGATAAGGATAATGAAAATAAAAATTTCTCAAACATTTTGTTCCCAGTAATATCTGTATTGAATGGTTCAGAACAGAACTTGCAAACTTCAAGCTACAAGGGGGTTTCAGATGATTATACATGCCTGATCAATATTAGTTATACACCTCTGTGGGTTAGATGTATATAATAATCTAGTGACCCAGACTTTAAGACAAACTTCAAAAACACCATATTGCTAGCTTTAGCATCCTAGTGTACTTTGGTGGATTTAACTGTCTACTTATTTTAGACATAGAGGCTGAAATTAGGAACATGGAGATCATCACAGGACCAAAGCTGCTTTCAGTGTGGTGAGGGTCGGGCTGGGGGGTGAACCTGGGTCATTCACCCGGCAAAGCAATCCACTACCCACTAGAGCTAGTCCTCTGGTCTTGCTAAGTGCTACTGAAAGCAGTGCTGTTGACCTGAAAACTACTTTGCTTCCCTGCACACATTTTTTTCAACCATTTCTCAATTTGAAAGAGAATATTTTGATTCTTACAGCATTCTACAAAGCACAGACAGTATACTCTCAAAAAGAGCATTTATATTTCCTAGTGAAAAGTATTTTCTGAACTGAATTCTAAATTTACCTTGTTAGTCAACAGCTAAACTTCCAAATTTCTTTTCATCTGTTAAAACTATGGTTTTACACTGCAAGCCCGTCCCCCCCACGTCAAGTTTGAGAACAGAGTGATTAACACCCACCTAAACAAATGAGATGTTACATATGAATGTAGCCAGCAATCACCAGGTCTCATGGAAATGTTGCTTCATATCATGCTATTTAAAAACCAAAAGCTTTTAATATTTAAGAATAGAAATAACATTAAAATGGATAGTTTCAGAATATCAACATACAATAAAAAAAAAAAGTGCACAAGCCGTCCACCGCTTCCTTGTCTAAAGAGTAGTTATCCAGCTGTAGTCGACTTTTCTGAATCTTCTCAGTTCTTTTTCTTCAGATTTTGACAACTGATGCATAATGTCTTCTCCCAAGTCTGGGTTGTTTGTGTCTTGAACCTTTTCAGTAAAATCAGTTTCTTCATCAGAATCATCACTTTGTTTTTCATCTTCCATATCTACGTCCTCAGGAAGTTCTTCAACACTTTAACGACAGAGATGTGAACAGTGTTACTAAAGAATGTACTTCAAAATAACAACTGTTTGATGAATGACGCCACTCTTTAGGGAAATACAAAACATCTCAAGTCTCTTTCTGACATTAGTTTTAATGTGTCTGGCTTGGTATCTTATTCTTTAGCTACATGTGAAAGCAGAGATAAAGGGAACCACAGTGTCAGCATACAGTAATTGTAATAGCTTATGAAACAATAAGGACTTAAGTTAATGTGTTGATATAGGTCAACGCAAACACACTGTTTCTGAACGTGGCCTAGTTGAACGTATTCTGAGAACTGGCTTACCTCTCAGTCTCCTGAGACAGCAGCAATGAATTCACAAACATCGAGCAAAGGAAAGAGGCGGAAGGCAGCACATGAGCTGGAGTGTGAAGCAGCTATAATGAAAACAGAAAAGCCACATTTAATTTAAAAAGATTAAAATCCAAAAAAAAAAAAAAGATTAAAAGCCAAAAGCAGAACAAAAAGGTGTTCCCCAGAAGAAAACCAATCAGAGAGAAACCTAATCCTGTCTTCCTACAGTACGTAAGTAACCCCAGAGGCCAGGTGGGTCCCAGGGAACGAGAAAAGCTGTTTACGCTACTTAGTTTGGACGCTATGTGACCGCTCAAGGCGAATGCTGGTACAGCCTGGCTGGATCACTCGGCGGTGCCGGCTTCTGTTCCGCGCTGTCTGCCCCGCACTCACGCACCTCACTGATTGCAGGGATGTTCTCTGCTGACGGCAGTTGTATCAGTTCACTCTCCAAAGTGTCATTCGACTTCTCCTCCTGCCGCTGCCTGTGTTTTCCCAATATGAAGTAGAACGGTGTCGTCGGAAGACTTTCTTCTGTTAGTAGCTATCAGGGAGTAAGACAAGATGAGATGAACTCATTTCATACCAAGTCAGAGTCCTACAATGCCCCGGATTTAAAGACTTTACTCTCGAGTTTTACAAATGTTCAAGAACTGGTAACAATCTAACTACTGGCCTATTTAGCTGGGGGCACTGCAGGTGTGCGGCTTCACGGTTCCTGAGCCACTTTTTCATTCACAGGGAGACACCTTGGATTTGGAGGTAGCACACTCAAGACATTATGCTTTTCACCCCCGTCGTCTAGGAACTGGGCCACCTGCCAGGCTGCTGAATGAGTTCTCCAAAGTAACCAACTCTCTCTTTGTAGGGTGGCAGTGCAGAAACCTACCTGTTTGCTAGTGGGTGTGAGCTTCTCTTCTGGAGGCTTTGTACTGAGTGTCAATAAACTCTGAAAAGAAAATGATTGGTTAATGATGTAAAAGATAAATTGCAGTGTGCGAGTAAAAATGAAGTGAAACAATGAGAGTATAACAAGTTTTCATCTTGAATTATGTATCTCCCTTGAGATTTAAACTTAAAAGGCCAAAACTAGGCTGGACAGAAAGACCATATTTAATTCTTATTTTATTGTTAATATAATAATTGTTAATTCTTAACAATAAAATATTCAACCTGTGGCCAAATTCAATCCACTATTTTCTTTACAGTAAATCAAGGGATGAAGAGAAAAAAAGAAAGAAACTACCCCCTCCCAAAATGATAAATATTTCAGTTGTCTTGTTTTTCTGCTGTCATGAGTTAAGACAACTAAAAAGAGCCCTAGAGGTGCTGATAATGTAACTACTACTAGTACTTCTATTCTGAGCACATTAGATGATGATTTTTTTGGGGATATAATCCTTTAACAAAATCATTCTACTGTTAAGAGTTTCAAATGTTCAAACAACTGAAATTGCCTATGTCAAGCGGTCCTACCCCCCAACCCCCTTAGTGAGAGGCGACTACCTGGGACGTTGTTAAGAAGTAAAGCTGGGATCTATTCAGCCACTGATAAGCTTCTGAGGTGAAGGATTCGGGAACATCTCGTGGAACAAACACACCCCACTGGACTTCCTCTCTGGAGATGTTCCTTTGAATATACAGTGGCCTTGGTTCACTAGGTTTAAATACAAACACTGGAGGGACAAAACAAAGGTTCAAGTTTCAGAACAGCAGGTCACACTAATCCTGGGACTTGCCCCGCTGGGTAAATAGTGCAGGTCGTGAGCTGAGGCTACGGTTCAGTAAGTATCAATCGAGTGTCTATCACATACCACGCAGGCTTGACATGAGGGCCACAAGCAGGGAAAAGGGGCTCCAGATGCCACAGCCTACTACAAAGATAGGAGGTACCCCAATCATGGAGATAACTGGGCTTATATACTAGAGATGCATGTGGACTGCGCCTCAAGAATGTAGACGAGTACAATTTCTTAGAAAAATTGAGAATGTTAACTGCTGCCCTGCTTCACTGCTTGCGAGCTGCCCTCTGCAGGCGGGGACTGGGGGCTCACACCTGAGTCCTTGCAGTGGTAACAGTGCATTCAGCGGGGTGCGCCCCTGCCCAGGCCCCCTTTTCTCTGGGATCTGGAAGGTGAAGAAAGGTCGGCTTGTTGAAACACGAGCGATGATGTACTGGATCTCGCCCAGAGCTCAGCATGAATGCACAAAACGCATGACGAGCAGGGCACCGCTTCACGGAAAATGACTTCACGTGAGCCCCTGCACTGAAGGCAAGATAGATTCATGTTGACGATAGTGATTTAAAAAAAAAAAAAATTAGGGCTGAGGAGATTCTGCAGTGACAATGTAGCACACAGCATGCCCATGGCCATGGGAGTCCCAGGCTTGCACCCTGGGACAGCCGCATGCCAGAGCTGAGCAGAGCTCGGGTATCTCATGAAAATCAATATTCAACCCTAAAAAAAAAAAAAAAACAAACCACAAAAGCAGAAACACTGCCATTTCCAACAATGTTTTTGTCTCTGGGAAATTATGCTACACAGCCAGTTAAGAGAAAGACAAATACCACATCTTACATGTGGAATATAAAACACATAGAGGGGGTCGGGCAGTGGTGCAGTGGTCTCAGCGCACATGACGCGGAGCACAAGGACAGGAGCAAAGACCCCGGTTCGAGCCCCAGCTCCCAACCTGCGGGGGGGGGGGGTGTGTGTGTCACTTCACAAGCGGTGAAGCAGGTCTGCAGGTGTCTGTCTTTCTCTTCCCCCCTGTCTTCCGCTCTCTGTCCTATCCAACAACAATGATAGCAATGACAACAATCACAACAATGATAAAACAACAGGGGCAAGAAAAGGGGGAAAAATGGCCTCCAGGAGCAGTGGATTCGTGGTGCAGGCACTGAGCCCCAGCAATAACCCTGCAGGCAAAATAAATAACACGTACACATTCAATAAAGAAGCAAGACAAAATTCCCAACACTGAAGAGAGAGAGAGAGAGAGAACGTTTAAAAAATCTTTTTAAACTGTGGAGTAAGAGAAACTGGGGAAGACAAGAGCGGCAACAACAAAGTCTTGCAGTACTCACAGTCTGAGCCCCCTGGAGACTGAGAAATCACAGCAACATTTTCTGAGTTAGGATCAGGTTCCATGACTGTAATGTTTAATTTTGTACTCCACTCCACTAGGGAAAAAACAAACACACAAACCAACACCACTTTCAGGAAGAGATTCAGCAGTAGTCCTTTCCCAGGAGGTGGTGGCTTTTCATTGTTGTCGCTTTGACACCCCCCCCCCCCAAGTGACACATGGAACTTCTCCGAGGAGTCCGCACTCCTGAGGAGCAGGAAGCAGAGGGAAAACAGGCAGCTTTTTCATTTACTAGGAAACAGTTATTATTTCAGTCCAAATGCCAGCTGGTGCCTTTCTGCTGCTGGTAAATGGGCAGACATTACCAAGTCATTGTGGAGACCTCTTGGTATTTGTTATTTATTACGAAGCAACTGTCCTGCCTTCCAGCAGACTAGCCGGAGTAAGAAGGACTACGCCAGCATCTGCTAGGAGGGCTGCCAGGGACCCTGTGCTTTCACCTGTATTGTGAAATAAGCAGAAAGACTGCTTAAATCGTAGTAAGGAGGAGACTGAAAATCATATACACTTAAGACAGTGGGAAAAGGTGAGGAGGAGAAGTGAGATCAACTTACTAGTAATCAGGCAGTTTATAAACAAGTCAAGGCTATTCCATTACCATTATTTCTGACTTTTGTGGCATAAAACATGGAAAAGCAGTGGCGTGTCCTCTAGCCTGAGACATGGAGCGATCATGCAGAAGCCCTCCAATGCCCAAGTTCAGTGGTTTCCATGGATAGCAGAAAAAATATCTTACGTGCACAACTGAGTAGATTCCAACAGCAAAGAATACCGTTTTCAATAGCACCAAGAAGATACTTTGAACAGGTCAGTCTTCCAAAGCAAAGGTGCCTATATTAAAACCAAAAAGGAAGTTAACAATTTTAGGGGATAAAAAATTAGTTTCAAAGATCTTCAGACTTCATGCACAGTTTTTTTTTTAATTTTTAATATTTATTTTCCCTTTGTTGCCCTTGTTGTTTTCTCATTGTTGTTGTGGTTATTATTGTTGTTATTATTGATGTCGTCATTGTTAGGACAGAGAGACATGGAGAGAGGAGGGGAAGACAGAGGAGGGGGGAGAAAGACAGACACCTGCAGACCTGCTTCACCGCCTGTGAGACGACCCTTCTGCAGATGGGGAGCCGGGGAATCGAATCAGGATCCCTGTGCCGGTCCTTGTGCTTTGCACCACGTGCGCTTAACCCGCTGCGCTACCGCCCTACTCCCCATGTACGATGTTTTATGCAATGTAGATTTCTGATTCGTGTTTATTTTTATCCATAATTATTCTATAGATAAAAGGGGAGGTTAGGAGTACAAAAGGAAAGACTTATTTCATTATTCTGTATTTTTAGTAAAACAAGTTTGATGATCAACTCTTTCATAAGCTGTGTAGCATATCGTTTACATACAGAGAAAATGTGTTTGAAATATACAAACTCATTCAACAAAACCACCTACGAAAGGCCATTTGAGGAGAAAAAGTAGTATAAATCCTGAAGAAAACTTTACAAAGTAAATTCAGAATCAGATACGGCAGGAATTAGAAATAACTGTTATTAGCTGCCAACTATTTTGTCCACAAATGTCCATTTGTCTAAAGCTACTGTCAGGATTTTTCCTTGCCTACTGAGCAACAATGAAGTTTTGCATGCAGGTTTTAGTGGGTGTGCAGCATGTAGGCCTGGTCTAGATCCACGAGGCCTTCGGAGTTCTATCATCATGCAACGCAGACGGAGAAATACATCTGCAGTCCAAGAACGAGTTTTCCGATTTCAGAAATGGATCAACACTGGACATGACCCACATACCTACAATGTTAAGAGTCCCAGTTCGGTTAGCTGCTAACCCCACTGGCACTGTCTGTCTTCGGAGGAAACACAGGTCACTGCTAGAACGATTCACAGACTCCTCATGATTTACCTACCTGATTTCTCCAGCTCGTTCACAAAAGGTGCACTTGAGTTCCCATGTTTCTGAATCCCAGATCGTAACTATCTCCTCAAAGCTAACTGCTAGTAAGGAGTCATCTTCAGAGAAACAACAGTTAGTAGCTTGGTATTTGTGATAACTACCAACAAAGTCACAGGTCCAACCAACAGCATTCTCTGTGGAAATATAGACCACAAAACTCAGGGACCATATAAATCTAGATCACAAGTTGCAAGTGACACACACACTCATTCACTCACTCATTCGCCCTTCCAAACATCTAGCTAGTAAAAGTGTAGACAGCCTGACTGCTTGAAATGTCTGCATCTTCCTAAAGATCTTGACTCTTCCTAGTGGAACAGTGAAGGGATTGACTGTAAAAGTCTGTTTCTTATATCCTAAAGGTGAACAATCAACACATTGTTACCAAAAGTGTTATTCAAAAAGTAGATTAAAATGATATACATCTGTGGAGGGCAGGGGACCTATTATAGCGGGTATGCAAACCGACTCTCAAGTCTGAGGCTTTGGGGGTCCAGCGCCACCATAGGCTAGAGCTGAGAGGTACTCTGGTTAAAACAAACAAGCAAAACCCCATAAACATTCAAATAAAAATTATATACTCACACATTTGGAAATGCGATAAAAAAATGTAATCTCTTAAATTTTTTTAAAAAAATTGGGCGATAGCCTTGAAAATTAAACAAGGCAGATGTTTCCCTCTCGGAGAGGTTACAATTCAAGAAAAAAGGGGGGAAAGCTACCAACTCTTAAAATTGCATTTTAAACACATGATACTTAATGAACATACTGTATATGTCCGAGTCATCCGTCAGCACCCAGACTTTGAATCTCCCATCTTTACTAGCTGTAACCAAGGTGGGGGTTTCAGGCTTTTCCGCGTTGCAGAAGCAGAGAGCTGTGATGTGGTCTTCATGTGGCATGCTGACCTTCGTGTTTAGAACAAACCTGGTAGAGAGGAAAGTAACCGGTCCTTACAGCAGGGCTTTATGGCTTTAGACTGCCGTGCGCACAGGGATCTCTGACATGCTGTACACTTTACACTGGTATGCTTAAGAATGGGCAGCGGATACATTCCCACCTAGAATGCCCAGTAACTGACTGCTTTGGCTAATGGTCACACGGTGCAGAGTTCTAACACTATTTCTGTCCTTGTATAACTCACAGAATAAGAGGATCACGTCTAGATTAACTTGTACAAAATAAATAGAAGGTTCATCCAAAAATGGTACTTGAAAATCTACTTACTGATCTCTGTGGGAAGATCACTCATTATCTACTTTTGAAAACAAGCACAAACTAGCCCCCACTTGATAGCAGGACCTGCCTGCACTAGCTTCTGGCAGCAAGCCAGCACTGCGTGTGTCAGAGCAATACTGTTGTGGTTCTCAACCCCCATGCCATTAGGCATCTTAAAAAAGAAAAGGACCATCCAGTCGAAATCACCGGATAAATATTTAACATTTAGTACTACTCCAACTGACTTGGAAGGCTTGTTTTTTGTTTAACTGGGCACTGCTGTGAATGGAAGGTGACCATGTGCTCCTCCTGCAGTCTTCTCTGGGTCTTCACCACTATGAGCTGATTGTTGTTCACGCAGAGGCAGAGGCAGAAGCAGAGAGAGAGAGAGACACCATAGCACCAACACTTTTAATTTGTTGGGTGCTGAGCTCAAACCTGGGTTGTGCTCATGACAAAGCAGAGAGCTAATCTGACAGGTCAGGTCATGTTCTTCTTCCTTTTTTATAGTATTTATTTATTTAGATAGGATAGAGAGAGACTGAGAGGCGGCAGGGGGAGATAGAGACATCTGCATAACTGGTTCACCGCTTGTGAAACTTTCTCTTGTAGCTGGAGACCAGGGGCTTGAACCGGAGTCCTTTAGCATGGTAATGAGCAATCGGCCAGGTGTGCCACCATCTGATCCCCCTCATTGGGTTCTTAAAACAAAAAAATCCCAAACAAAGAGGCAAAATAGTATTGTGATTAAAAAAAAAAAAAATCCCCAAGAGGGAAGTCTACAGAGCAGCACGACAGACCTCTGGGTACGGAAATCAGTGCCAGAGGCTGTGGAAGCACTGCGCCCAGCTCTT
This sequence comes from Erinaceus europaeus, assembly GCF_950295315.1. Classification (NCBI taxonomy): domain Eukaryota; kingdom Metazoa; phylum Chordata; class Mammalia; order Eulipotyphla; family Erinaceidae; genus Erinaceus; species Erinaceus europaeus. Next base: position 5,043,871 of record NC_080179.1, read on the forward strand.
GGCCTATACAAGAACTGGGTTAATGGCCATTATAATCGTGGCATAAAGAAGCTAGTACTTCCAGAAGTTGAGGTGGAGTCTGCCAGAGAGGTGATACAATAGCCAAGGTACTGGACTCTGAAGCTTGAGGTCCTGGGTTCAATCCCCAGTACTGCATACGCCAGAGGGATGCTCTCGTTTTCTTTTCTCTCGTTAACACATAAATTAAGTCTTACTTTAAAAAAAGTTGGTGGTGGGAGTGGTATGCAGGAGGGACAAGAAACTGTACTGTGTGACAATAAGCATCTTATAAATCTTATAAATCATTCTTTCCTTAAAACAAGACCAAAGAAAGCAGTATTTTCTTATTTGAGCACAAAGTACTGGTGCCACACTACTCTGCAGCTCCTATTTAAGGCCTCATCAGAGGAGCTTCCACCTTCACTTCTCAAAAACCCAAGAGCTTCAACAACGAACGTCTCAACCACCGAGGACTGAAGCCACAGACTGACAGTCGGCCACTTCCTGTGGTCGTCCCGCAGCTTCCTGTGTGCCATTACCCTTGTGTTTTCTTATTGTACATCCACAGCTTCATCTGCAACTCCAGGTCCGTTTCCCTTTCTTGCCGTTGCTCCACGGTCGCGAGCCAGCTGCCGTAGCAGCCAAACGCAGCCTTGGTCAGCTCGATCTGGGTCAGGCCGTGATCGCTGATGTACTCCTGCTGTATGATATCTAACTGGTAAAAATAAGACGTGTTATTTACGCGTGTGTCACGTGACTAGAACAAGCGTAACACGCTTGAGGAACGGCACTTGACCACACCACTTTTAGAATCTGCAGAACGCATTTCTGATCAAGGGGAAAATGAGCGAACTGTTAGCAGGCTCTCTAGTGCTCCTGGATGTTGCAGGGGACTGTGGCACGAGAGAACATCTAGCTCACAGTAACGCTTTTTCCTGTTTCTAAGAACAAATGTACATATATAACTTCTGAACTAGATCCCACAGCCCTAGAAATGGACAGACCAAACACAGCACCTGTAATTTTTAAGTGAACCACTTTAATCCAGTCTTTTATTTCTAGTTGTTTCTTTGATCACATTTATTCATCTATTTATTAAACATGTATCCAGCGCCTACTATCTCCGGGTGTGGGGACAGAACTGTACAACGGTGCCTCCTTTCTTTTAGAGATTTAAAGAGACTGGAGAGAAACGGAACATCTTAGAGCTGTTATGCACGAGGTTTATAAAGTGTATTGTGAAGGACAAAAAGAAATGCAAGCCTGGCCGCATCTATCTGGACCGAGAAAATTTAGCTTGACGTCATATGCTCGATTCTTTCTCCTGTGTGACTTAAGGTCACAATGTACGATAGCTGAACAGAGTAAGAGTCCGCTGGCTTACATGCAGCCTTCATCTGTGACCGCAGCCTCATTAGATTAACCATGCTGTAGACAAGTAGACTACGTAAGAACAGATACCAACAACTAACCATATTGACCTTGTACAAGTTACCCAAATGAGTTAATTGAACTCAGTGGTATTGCAAAGGACTTCTTGTAAGTTTCAAGTTAATGGACTGAAATCTTACATTGTATAATTGCTTATCACTCTGGAGAGAATAAAACTGCAAGTGGCCAGGCTTTCCATTTAAAACCAAAGCTTTGGTTCTTGGGTCAACCATCAAACCAGTGAAGATACTTCTATCTGCAAAATAAACACCAAATAATACATGAAATCAGACAAATATTCATTTTAAAAAAGGTACAAGATTCTAAACCAACTGGAATCTGTAATACCTTTCACAAGGCCTTGAATTACTGCAGATGCTTCAAGGTTGCGGTGAATGACTATTATCTCTGTGGATAAAAATAAATAAATGTTTAAATAGGTCAGAATTCCAAAATTAAAAAAAAAGTCACCTGAATTTACATTATCCTGAAATATATCCAAAAAATAGAACACTGAAGTTTAATTTAACTGCTACAGGAAAGTCAGGAATATATCTTGCAATTTGGCAAAAAAAAAAAAAAAAAAGAGGGGGTTCCTGCAGTTTTCAAAGTTGTATCTTTCATGCCTCAGAATGATCTGTCAACTGTTAACTCGTAAGTGTCTAGACCCGAAATTTACTTTGAAATGAATCGTCCCACTAAAGGGCTGCTTAGTCATGGTTTTGTTTGTTTAAGGATGCAGTCGTCTCTGGAGAAATGACAGTGACTTCCTTTCACTCAGAATCCCCAAGCGTCCTGCGCCGAGTTCATGGTGATATGAAAGGAGAATCTCACATCACGACTCTCGGATACACCATCGTGGGTGTTCAAAATCATTGCTCTGCTTCTCATTATTTCACGAAAAGCTTTCTGAAAACACAAATGGCATAAGAATAACCAAATACAGCTAGCCCCATGCTGTCATTCAAAAACTCTGCAAGTACTGGACTTTGGTGCTATCTAGGGGGAGGAAAAGGTGGAGAAAACAGAAGAAATGAAGGGGGAAGAAGGGGCCAGGTGGCGGTGCGGCCGGCTAAGCGCACACACTACAGATGTGAGCACAGGATTGGTCTGGCCACCGTCAGACCAAGGGGAGGGCCTGGGTGGTGGTGCACAAGGACCTGGGTTCAAATTCCTGGTCCCCCCTGCAGGGGGAAGATTCACGAGTGGTAAAGAAGTGTTGCGAGTGTCCCTCTGTTTCTCTCCTTATCTGTCTCTATCCAATAATAACTAAAATCGAATATTTTCTGACATGAAGGGAAAATGCTCACTCAGCCCAACGCTATTCTCCCTTAGTTCTAGGTTCCTTATTTTCCATTTTCCTACCGATTCCAGCTAATTTATGGCATTATACAAGTCACATTTCCTCATAGTCAACAATTCCCACTTACTGTTATCGGAGTGAGAAGTGCAGAACAAATCCCCTGCTGGGGACACCGAGATGTGCTCAATGGTCGCTCCCAGACGAGGGAGGAACTCCTTGTTCTTCTCCATGGCGTCCCGCCACTCTACAAGGACAGACTCACGGCCTCCACTCAGCAGACTGGTACCTAGTCACCCAGCCGAAGAAAAGTGAAGGTGGTGTTCTCGGCAGGGGGAGGATACGGAATCTCTCCCCTTGCGGTCAGCGTTCTCCTCACCTGATGTCGACTGCTAGTTCCCAGGCCACGACTGCGTTCCGACTGTCCTCTCCGTGCCGTAGGCTACACCTCACCCCCTTACGCCACTCACTGCACCTCCTGACCCTAAGCACAGGCAGGCTGAAGATGCTTCCTACTTTTTGAGGCCCCAGCGAATTAAATCCCAAGAACTGTAAATCACACTGCACGGCAGCATCTAAAACGCGTGCTGGCGGTCTCCATAGCGACCTCGTGGAAGAGACGCCACTTTCCAGACACACACAAGCACCTACACTGCCCTCGCCCCTTGCGCGACCAGCGAGAATCTGTACGGCGTGACAGAATGGTACTCCCCACTCCTGCCGAAAACCATTCCGTTTTCAAGGAGGTCTAACTTCACTCACGGTAGTCACACACAAACAGCTAAAGACAACAAAGGTATGAACTAACTTAAAAAAGCGCATTCATTGAGCAATCTAACAATTACAAACTTTTTAATTAGACCTCGGTCCAAACACCACTTATAAACCATGCGACCTTATGTAAGTTGGTTCTCAATTATGAATTCTACTTATCTCCTCTGTAAAATGGGAAGGCTATTAACTATAGGGTCAAGGATTCTGGGGGGTCATGGATGTCGAGCATTAAGTATATTGATCCCTGATAAACTACAGGCACTCGCCCGAACAAGGGCCCATCACTGTGTCAGGCATACACTGAGAAGGCCACACAGTTTAAATAAGCCTTGAATGCCAGTAGCAGAAAGTCTATACACTGAGAAGGCCACACAGTTTAATAAGCCTTGAATGCCAGTAGCAGAAAGTCTATACACTGAGAAGGCCACACAGTTTAAATAAGCCTTGAATGCCAGTAGCAGAAAGTCTATACACTGAGAAGGCCACACAGTTTAATAAGCCTTTAATGCCAGTAGCAGAAAGTCTATAATCAGGTGCACTTTGCTGTTCTCAAAGATTTTAAAATCTGAAGTATGATACTGCGTTCAGCAAAGATGTTGACACACCAGTGTCCCAGATTCCTCTGGCCATGAAATCCAAACTCTTCATTCAAACTACAGAGTGACTGAAAACACCCTGCAGGGGTTGGGCGGTAGCGGAGCGGGTTAAGGCACATGGTGCAAAGCGTAAGGACCCGTGTCCCCGGCTCCCCACCTGCTCTATTTCTCTCCCCCTCTCTCCATTTCTCTCTGTCCTACCCAACAAGAATGAAAGCAATAACAACAATAATGATAAACAACAAGGGTGACAAAGGTGGAAAAAATGGCCTCCAGGAGCAGTGGATCGTAGGGCAGGCACTGAGCCCCAGCGATCACCCTGGAGGGGGGGAACAAGCCTGCACGCTGCCTGAGTGTTGGTTTTATTATTGAACTCGCACATACCTGTGACTGAGAACGCCAGATCCATCACCACATCGTGATGCCAGTGCAAGGTTGTGTATGTGTACTTCTTATCTTCGTGAAAGTCTCTCCTATTGAAAGAGAGGATGGAGAACGTTATCCAAGAAGGGTCTGCTGAGTATCTCGCAGATCTGGGGAACTGGGTATGCAAGTTCATGAAACTAAGAGAGTACCCAACTGTCAAATGCAAAGAGACCCAGACACATTATTAGAAAACTATCAAAGAAAAATGTAAAAGAAGACAGTCACCACTGTCACTTTACACTTCAAGAGTGTGGACAAAATGCAGCTTAAGCCCAAGGGCAGAAACCCTCCAGTACTCAGTAGTGAGTCTGAGTAACGTAGAATAGAGCTGGAAGCACAGAGCAGTGAGAGGGATGATGCCAGCAAAAATCAACTTGTATTCCAGCAGTGAGTTTCTAGCGCCGTTTCCATCTCTGGACCCAGCAGACCGACCCACGTATTACTATATCTGTATCTCCATGGTCACCAGGCCCTCTACGAGTTAACTGACCAAAGACGAATTTTGCCATCCTTGTGACCAGTGGCTATGCATTCTTCCTTTGGGTGACATGCCACACATGTGAAATCGTTCTTAGAATGCTTCTTATTTTTTGATGACGACAAGGTAAACCTAGAAGACAAAAAGAAAAACGAAACAAAACCTGTTGTGATGATGGTCTGTGGCCAAGAAAGTCAGTTCCACTCATATCAAGGCAAACTCAAGCGCTAAGGCGTCACTACACAGCAGTGTAAAATCAAGAACTTGTGACGGACAAATTTGTTTTGTAAATATTGATGTAAAACATAAATTGCACGTGACTGACACTCTACCATAATGACTTATTCACGAGGGTCACTAATAGTAGGAACAGAAGAAAACACTGTTTTTAGTCTCTCTTTTTTTTCTGGCCATATTTGTTCAAATTTCTTGCTGAAGTTAAGTCTTTGCAAGAGTCACTGGACAAGTCTATCAAGTTATCCCCGAGGCAACTGGTCAGTGTGTTTACAAATGTCAGGATCTTATATGGCAAAGAAAAACAGATCTTAACGTTTGATGAGTAAAGGAAAAGATGGCACTGAACTCCCCGTGCTTCTCTGGTACTAAGCCCGTGCCTCGCATCCTGGACCTAGCCCCCATTTTGAATGCGCCCGTCTTGAGATGGTGAGCTTCTTGAGGTGTGTTCACAGGTTCTCAGTGACTCACCCGAACCCAGGCGCACAAAAGCTTTCTGCTCTTCCCAATGCAGAAGCACACACAATGATGATGAAGATTACCCAGGAAATCTTTACAAGCCACATCTAAGTCTGACGCCGTGTGTGCGTACCAGTCTCTGGCTGTACGTGGGTTGTGGATGAACACCATCTCCTTAGTATTTTGTGACTAGTGATTTCCTTCACCCTACTCACTAGGATTTAGACGACACAGTACTTTTACTGTTTGTAAAGCCTATTAATCTGTTTAAACAGCTCTAGATCACATGTAGGAGGAGAATATCAAACCATAAAACTCTTGAGTAAAGTCGTCAGAACGGAGTTCATACCTTGATGTTGCTTTCTTTTTGAAAAAATAGACGGACAAGAAAAAGTCGCGCACTGCAGCAACATACTCCCCCTGGTGTTTCAAAGAGAAAATAACATCAGCATGCAGGAAGAGGAAACATTCCTCACAGATGTAAACATGGCAACAGGTTTGGGCTACAGACTGAAGGCACACCAGTATAAAACTACCATCTTTTGGCTAAAGATAAGAAAATCCGACTTTTAAGATGAGGCTCAGAGGGAAAGCTCACTGGGTAGGGCCCAAGCCTTGCAAGAGACACGACCCAGCCTTGAGCCCTGGCACCACACATCCCGGACACTGCACAGCAGAGGCTCCAGGCTTGTGGGGTCTCTCTGTGAATGAAGACGCGGCCCCCGGTGATGAAATAATGCACATGCCCGGCTCCAGCTCCACAGAAACGTAGACACCCCCCCCCCCCATTTTAAATCCTGAAACTAGACTTAGCACTTTACTGGCTTAACTTGCCCACGAAGCCATCATTATATACGAGATAAAATGCAGTGTCTGACACGAATATATCCAATTGGCTAACTTCTTTGTCTACTCTAGTATGTGAAAGAGAACGTTGTTTGATCTTTCTGGATCTGTTCTCGCCAGCTGAACACCACCTATTGGGCTGTTGGGAAAGCCGTGGTGTATCTCTTCTTTTTTCTTTATCTTTTTAAATTATTGGCTAGAACTAGAGAGAAACGGGCTGAGGGGGTAAAGAAGGAAAGAGACAGAGAGACATCTGCAGCCCTGCTTCACCACTTGTGAAGCTTTGCCCCCTGCAGGTGGGGATCAGGGGCTCGAACCTGGGTCCTTGTGCATTGTAACATGTGCGCTCAACCAGGTGCGCCACCGCCTGGCCCCCCAAATTGCTTTCTATTGACATCTAATGAGAGACAGTGAGCAAGAGAGAGAGAGCTAGATACAGCACGAGAGTTTCCCCCAGTTCCATGGCACTTCCATGTGGTGCCAGGGCTTGAACTGTGGGCACGGCAAGACATAGGTCCTAACCAGTGAATTGTCCCTCCAGCCCCAATGCTATTTCTGCTAACATTTAGGTACATATTCGTGCTGCAATGATTAAGAAAAAGAAATGATAGGAAATGCTATTTGTAGCTCTTTTCTGGGGGGCTAATAGGTTGGGGTACAGCTGCTGACACACGGGTAGTTCCTCACCCCTGTGACAGGTGTCTGCAAACACCTCGCCCCAACTCAGGCCCTTTCCTTCCAGGACCCCAAAGCCGGCTCCCCCCGAGCCCCTCCCTCACAGGCCTTTGTGTTTTCCCTTCTGCCCTCATTGCCTTACTCGATGGCCTCGCTCACAGGGCAACGTTCTTTACTAGATGGCCTTGCTCACAGGGGAAACGTTCCTTACTAGATGGCCTCGCTCACAGGGAAACGTTCTTTACTAGATGGCCTCGCTCACAGGGAAACGTTCTTTACTAGATGGCCTCGCTCACAGGGCAGCGTTCTTTACTAGATGGCCTCGCTCACAGGGGAAACGTTCTTTACTAGATGGCCTCGCTCACAGGGGAAACGTTCCTTACTAGATGGCCTCGTTCACAGGGGAAACGTTCTTTACTAGATGGCCTCGCTCACAGGGCAACGTTCTTTACTAGATGGCCTCGCTCACAGGGGAAACGTTCCTTACTAGATGGCCTCGCTCACAGGGCAACGTTCTTTACTAGATGGCCTCGCTCACAGGGCAACGTTCCTTACTAGATGGCCTCGTTCACAGGGGAAACGTTCTTTACTAGATGGCCTCGCTCACAGGGCAACGTTCTTTACTAGATGGCCTCGCTCACAGGGAAACGTTCCTTACTAGATGGCCTCGCTCACAGGGCAAACGTTCTTTACTAGATGGCCTCGCTCACAGGGCAAACGTTCTTTACTAGATGGCCTCACTCACAGGGGAAACGTTCCTTACTAGATGGCCTCGCTCACAGGGCAACGTTCTTTACTAGATGGCCTCGCTCACAGGGGAAACGTTCCTTACTAGATGGCCTCGCTCACAGGGCAAACGTTCTTTACTAGATGGCCTCGCTCACAGGGCAACGTTCTTTACTAGATGGCCTCGCTCACAGGGGAAACGTTCCTTACTAGATGGCCTCGCTCACAGGGAAACGTTCTTTACTAGATGGCCTCGCTCACAGGGAAACGTTCCTTACTAGATGGCCTCGCTCACAGGGAAACGTTCCTTACTAGATGGCCTCGCTCACAGGGAAACGTTCCTTACTAGATGGCCTCGCTCACAGGGAAACGTTCCTTACTAGATGGCCTCGCTCACAGGGAAACGTTCCTTACTAGATGGCCTCGCTCACAGGGAAACGTTCCTTACTAGATGGCCTCGCTCACAGGGAAACGTTCTTTACTAGATGGCCTCGCTCACAGGGAAACGTTCCTTACTAGATGGCCTCGCTCACAGGGAAACGTTCTTTTAAATATGAAAAGAAGAGAAAATTTAGAATGCAATTCCTCAAGTATTACTGTTGGTGATAACTTAATTTCATTACGATTTTCTATAATTTCCCAATTTTTTTTATAATGGCAAATAATTTCAGACATGGAAGCTTGATTTTCTTCTTCCTCTTCTTTTTTTTTTTTTTTGGATAGGGCAGAGAAATCAAGAGGAGGGAAAGACAGACGGTGAGAAACAGACAAGACACCTGCAGGCCTGCTTCACTGCTTGTGAAGCAACGCCCCTACAGGTGGGGAGCCGGGGGCTCAAACCGGGATCCTTACGCCGGTCCCTGCGCTTTGTACTATGTGTGCTTAACCCTCTGTGCAGCATGCCAAGGCTATATTTTCTAATGCCACATACCCTGGAAATGAAAGGATCTGAGTAACTTAAAAGGGGACAGGGCAAGAAATACAGTACAAACACCAAAACGTTGTTATTTGGGTGGAAAAATTAAAAGGTTTTCTAACGGTAACATAGAATATTCCATTCAGAACGGCCCTAGCCTTAGTATATGAGACAGCGAAACTACACCTTGGTTTCTAATGAAAATATTGTAACTCAAGGTAAAATGAAATTACTATAGTATACAATGCTCAGAGGCTATCTTTGGGAAAAGGATTATGTTGGCCAAAAAAAAAAAAGAGAGAGAGAGAGAGAGAAACAACAGAGTTAATTTTACCTCATATCCAAAGGCAATGCACTTGGGTGACTGGTTTATGTAATCCAGCACAAAGGAGATCTCCTTAGCTTCTATTTCCTGACTTGATGATTTGGGCAGTTTCACTGAAACCAGCTGAAATACATCTAGCCCAAGAAAAAAGCTCTATTAATTTCTTTTTAATTTATGGCCACCAGGGTTATCACTAGGGTTCAGTGCCTACATGTCAAATCCACTGCTCCTGGTGGCTTCCCTCCCTTTCATTAAATAGATAGAAATTAAGAAGGAAGGGGGACAGAAAGAGGGAGAGAGAGACACCTGTAGCACTATTCACCGCTTGTGGATCTCCCCCACCAACTCCATTCCCTCTGGGTGGGGCTTAAGGAGAGCTCACAGTAATGCTTGAGAATGACAGAGTGAAAGAAACGTAAAAAGACACCTTTTCAACACACATGTGAAACAGCTTTTAATCTTGAGCTTCACAGCCTCTTCCTCCCCTCCCCCAGTGATACAGAAAGGATCATGTTCTATAAAACAAAATAATCATACCTTTTTTGTTACTTATTGTAACAAACACAGAATCCTCAGTTTGGGCAAGTGTAAAGAGGGCATGAAGTTTTTGCCCAACTATGTAAGTCTGAAATAAAAAGTAAAACACAACACATCATCCACAGTCTGTCCCCGTCCCAATGCCTGTACACATCAGGACTTGGCTTCTATTGAAAGCGGGGAGGTACAAACATCCAGGTTTTAAATAAATTATGGGAATGTGCTATGCTGCATAACTACTTAATTTGGCTGACAGCACACCTAAAAGCTGTTCTAGTTATTCTGATTTGTTGGGACAAACTGAGAGGGAGGGGTAGGCAGAGAGGGAGAGAGAAGGAGAGAAACGGGCTTTACTGCTTCACCACTTTTCAAGCTGCCCCTCTGCAGGTGGGAAATGAGGCTTGAACCCAGGTATGGTCCTTGTGTATGACCTAAAGCGACTGGACCCAGCTGTCTTGTTTGTAGGGGAATCAAGACAGTGTCAGGAAAAGGAAGACTACAGGAACGCGTCACCTGCCCTCCGAGCAGGACTGAGGGAAACTCTTCAGTGCTCACGCTCAGAGTTGGGAGCAGGCCTAGAGGGCTGGGTTGGGGCAGAGTAGCTCCCAAACATGACCCAAGTTCATAAAAGCCACCAGCTGTTGACCCCGTCAGTCTGACCCAGGGCCCGTGTCTAGTCACACTGAGCACAGGAGCCTGTGTGACCTCTGAGTCCGTCAGTCTGAGCGCGCAGTCCATGGTCACAGCTGGGAACCTTCTAGGCTGTGTATAAAACTGAACTGAAGCCAGACACACACACACACACACACACACACACACACACACACACACGGTCTGGTCCGGTCTGGTCTTCAGCACACAGGCAGAGCCCCTCACCTCCCCTTGACTGGTGTCTAGGAGACACACCAGGACCCCACTGTCTCACAGACTCACACAGTGACAGCTGGTGCAAAAGGCCTGTATTCAATCCCATTCTCATCGTGTATCTAAGTAGCTTTTTTGCCTCCAGGGTTATTGCCGGGGCTCGGTGCCTGCACCACGAAGCCACTGGAGGCCATTTTCCCCTCTTTGTTGCCCTTGTTGTGGTTATCATTATTGTTGTTGCTGTCGTTGGACAGGACAGAGAGAAATGGAGAGAGGAGGGGAGACAGAGAGGGGGAGAGAAAGACAGACACCTGCAGACCTGCTTCACCGCCTGTGAAGCGACTCCCCTGCAGGTGGGGAGCCGGGGGCTCGAACCGGGATCCTTATGCCGGTCCTTGCGCCGTGCGGGCGCTTAACCTGCTGTGCTACTGCCGGACTCCCCTAAGTAGCTTCTTTATGCACTAACTCTCACTAGGGGGTTTTGTTCTGAATCCGCAATTCAGCTGAACTGACAGGGAGAACAGCTGTGCTTTAGCTTTAACCTCCATTTCTTTAACTGTTGATGCTAAGCATCTCCCTAGCCACTGGCTACTTATTCTGAGAATTATATATCCTTGCTAGTGATAACTTCCTTCCACGGGATTATCCGTTTGGGGGCATTTTTTTATATAGTAAAAAAAAAAAAAATCAATACTTTGGGAAAATTTTCAGTTTTAGAGCCCATCTTCTTGTTAGAACCTTAGCTTTTTTTTTTTTTTTATGTCATCAAATCTATCTTCTTTTATGATATACAGCTTTAATGGCTTCTTTAGAAAGTTTTTCTGAAGATTTGACCCTACAGAAGGACATAAGATGTCTGGCATTTAACTATTACCACCCCTATTACCAGAATAAAATGGAAGCTCAGCCCACTCACCTTTATCAAAATGCCATCTACATAATCCCATACTTTAATCGTACCATCAAAGGAACAAGAATACAGCTAGAAGGATGACAAATAACACAGGGTTAAAAGAAATTGAAATCCATTAAGACAGCAAAGCTGATTACAGAAAGTATTTCTTGGCCATTAGTTCACTGTTACTTTTAGCTTTAAAAACTTCAGCTGTTTTTACTGTTTTTGCGATAGTCAATTTAACTGAAGCTTACAGTGTGGCGGGGTCTGGGCTCAAACCTGCGTTGTGTATATGACAAACTAGGAATCCTACCCAGTAACTTATTTTGTAGGACCAAGAAGCTCTTTCAAAGAGCATCTACCAGCAGCAACCCATGGAATAAATGGTTGGCAGGATACACTGTGGGCGGTATAATTCTAGGCTACAACTCCAATTTAAAAACTAAACAAACAAACAAACAAAAAACAGGAAAACAAAACACCTTAGTGGCTGAGTGGGTTCTCAAGCATGAGTTCTGAGTTCAACTCCAAACATCCCATGTGTCAGTGTGACACTCTGGTTCCTCTTGTTCCTCTCTCACTGACAATGACAACAAACCGTTAAAACAAGTAAGTAACTAAACCCGAGTTAGAAAAGTCAACATTAAGAGCTGAGGAAATGGCTCTGCTGGTAGAGCACTGAACTTTTATGCTCTGGGCTTGTGGTTTAAGCCCTGTCACAGCAGTCCTCTGGCTTCTCTTCTCTCTGCCTCATATGAGAACCTCTCACAGATAATACAGCAAATCTTTATTAAAAAAAAAAAAAAAATCAAGACTGCTGTTTCCTTAGTCATAGCCTGGAAACTTGCCAGCTAAAATCAATTCAAATGCTTGTGGCAGTAGAGGCCATGGTGACATCAGGACGGCAGTGTCCAAGTCTGACTGATTGGCTACCTGTAGGTGATTGTTGGGGTTCAGCTGGATTCCGGTCACCAGATTTCTGTGTCCTTGTAAGATGTGGACACATTCTTCTGTGGTTGTGCTATAAACTTTAACGAAGTCTCCAGAGACACAGAAGATATACCTGGAAAGAAAACAAAAAAGAAAAGAAATTTCACAAATGCTATAGGCGGTTTCGTTTTTTTTTTTTTTTTTAATTGAAGAAAAAAAATGCCAACACAAAACACAGGACTAAGGAGACAGCATATGGTTCTGCAAACGAATTTCCTGCTTGAGGCTCTGGGGTCCTAGATTCAGCCGCCAGCACCACTATAAGCCAGAGCTGAGCAATGTTCTGCTCAGTCCCCCTCTCTCTGATTAACGTAAAAGAAAACTTCAAAGAGATGTATAGCACGGCTTGCTCTTCAGCAAGTTTGAAGATTTGTATATCTAAAAGTTGAGGTGTTTGTCAACTATCAGAGCAGGAAAGTCGAGAATGAAGGTCAAAGTCTTCTCTGACTTGTCCTATGGACAGCGGCTCAATGGAATCACTGGCAAAAACAGCCACTGAGCCAAGCTGCAGACACAGCGCTACGGCTTCTGTTACAAGTCTTTTCTGTAGCCCAGCCAACAAAAGTATCCCGCCACACACAGCCTTTGACGCTCCGTCTGGAAACATCCGCTGAACAAGCACTTCGTTAGAGGTTCTCTTCAGCAACGAGCACAAAAGCCTCTATGACTATTCTATTTTTCTTTCTTATTTTTATTATCTTCATTTATCGGATCGAGACAGCCAGAAATTGAGAGGGGAGGGGGAGACAGAGAGGGAGAGACACAGAGACACCTGCAGCCCTGCTTTACCACTCGCAAAGCTTTCCCCCTGCAGGTGGGGACCGGGGGCTTGAGCCTGGGTCCTTGTGCACTGTGACATGTGCGCCCAACCAGGGGTGCCAACACCCAGACGCACTGTCCTATTTTTCTTTCGGACATGGAGACACGACACACGACCTTCGTGCAATGCGCTGGAGGCCAGGCTGGACCTGGGTCACATACAGGACACCACAGGCACACTATGCAGGTGCGCTCTCTAGACGGCTATTGAGAATTTTTTATTTACTGCTGTGGGGGGGGGGGGAGGGGAGATACATCTACGTAGGTATACACACACACACACACACGGAGACACACACACACGGAGAGAGACACACACACATGGAGGGAAACACACGGAGACACACAACGGAGAGAGACACACACGTAGACACACACACACACACACATGGACACACACACACGGAGGGAGACACACCAGAGCACTGCTCAGCTCTGACTCATGGTGGCGTTGGGGCTGAACCCGGGTCCAGGCGCGTATTTTTACGAAGTCGCACACCAGTGGGCTTGAACGCCGGCTTCCCTAGGGACTAAGCTGGGCGATGCCGGACGCCCCAGCATCTCTGCGCCCCGTCTCCTTCCGCAGGTCGTTCTCTCGCGGGCCATGAAGACGACACAGCGCTCGCAAGGGCGAGTTGACACGCTTTGCCGCTGTGTCTGTGGGATCGCGACGCCCCTCGGGACTAGGGACAGGAGGTCTGAAGAGCCACAACGCGTGTCACACGGGATTCGGCCGTTTTTGTTGATCACGCGGAGAAATTGCAAATGCGACCAAGCAAGAACCAGGATTTCGATACAGTTCAATTCCCTAGCACTGCATACACCCGAGTGACTCTCTGCTTTTCTCCCTCTCATCAGTCAATAAATATGAGAAAAACACAAAACAGAACAACAACACAAACCCAGGCATTTTCGCCTGAGAGCTGGTGCAGAGACGAGCGAGTGCCGGACCTGAGATCGCCCTGGTTTCCTCCCCGGCACCTTAGGTGCTAGAGTGACGATGCCCGCTGGTCTCTCTTTCCCCTGTGCCAATAAGTCTTTATTAAGGCAGACACACACCACCACCACCACCACCACCACCACCACCACACACACACACACACACACACACACACACACACACACACACACACACACACACACACACACACACACACACACACACACACACACACACACACACACACACACACACACACACACACACACACACACACACACACACACACACACACACACACACACACACACACACACACACACACACACACACCCTGGACTGTAGCGCGTAACCCAAACCAGTCCTCAGTGCCAGACCAAGCTGCAGAAACTGTCAACTAGCAAAGACGCCGGGCACCGGGCCGAGTGCCAATCGGGAGTCCCCACCAGAAAGCCGCCTTGCTTTCTGCAACGCCCTCGGCCGCCACATGCGTTCACCCCGCCGTCCCCAGAGTTTTCCAGGGATCTGAAAACCTCTCACAACCTGTCGGCAGCTTCCGAAGATGCCGACACCACCGCAAAGACGACGGCCGGGCCGCTGGGCACCGACCACCCGGACGGGGATGGCGGTGTCTCCTCTTTCCAGGGCCCCCATGGGCCGGATTCCTGAACATCCCGCCATCCGGCGTGAGGCGACTGAGAAAGAGACCAGGACCCCCAGGGGACAAGTCGGTGTCCGGCTGCGCTGAAGCTCATCGACTCCCAGGGTCACCGACCAGACAGAGGAGCGCCCCAAATGCGGGGCTCCAGACAGAGGAGCGCCCCAAGGTGCGGGGCTCCAGACAGAGGAGCGCCCCAAGGTGCGGGGCTCCAGACAGAGGAGCGCCCCAAGGTGCGGGGCTCCAGACAGAGGAGCGCCCCAAGGTGCGGGGCTCCAGACAGAGAAGCGCCCCAAGGTGCGGGGCTCCAGACAGAGGAGCGCCCCAAATGCGGGGCTCCAGACAGAGAAGCGCCCCAAGGTGCGGGGCTCTAGACAGAGAAGCGCCCCAAATGCGGGGCTCCAGACAGAGAAACGCCCCAAGGTGCGGGGCTCCAGACAGAGGAGCGCCCCAAGGTGCGGGGCTCCAGACAGAGAAACGCCCCAAGGTGCGGGGCTCCAGACAGAGAAGCGCCCCAAATGCGGGGCTCCAGACAGAGGAGCGCCCCAAATGCGGGGCTCCAGACAGAGGAGCGCCCCAAGGTGCGGGGCTCCAGACAGAGAAACGCCCCAAGGTGCGGGGCTCCAGACAGAGAAACGCCCCAAGGTGCGGGGCTCCAGACAGAGGAGCGCCCCAAGGTGCGGGGCTCCAGACAGAGAAGCGCCCCAAATGCGGGGCTCCAGACAGAGGAGCGCCCCAAATGCGGGGCTCCAGACAGAGGAGCGCCCCAAGGTGCGGGGCTCCAGACAGAGGAGCGCCCCAAGGTGCGGGGCTCCAGACAGAGGAGCGCCCCAAGGTGCGGGGCTCCAGACAGAGGAGCGCCCCAAGGTGCGGGGCTCCAGACAGAGGAGCGCCCCAAGGTGCGGGGCTCCAGACAGAGGAGCGCCCCAAATGCGGGGCTCCAGACAGAGAAGCGCCCCAAGGTGCGGGGCTCCAGACAGAGAAACGCCCCAAGGTGCGGGGCTCCAGACAGAGGAGCGCCCCAAGGTGCGGGGCTCCAAAGGGCGAGTGAACACCCCAAGGTGCGGGGGCTCCGAGCGGCGACGCCTCCCGCGGGACCCCAGGCAGCGACGCTCCCCAGCCCCTGGGTGCGCGGCCTCCGAGGGGCTCCCCGCCCCGCTCCCGCAGGGAGTCTCGACCCGCCCGGACGCGCCTGCCGGCTCCTCCTCCCCGTCCCCGGGTCGCGCGGCCGCCCCATACTTAGAGTCGGCAGAGAACACCGCTCTCCGGAAGTTCAGCTCGCTGCCGCCACAGCGAACCACGCGGAGACTCGCCTCCACCATCTTCGCGCAGACGCAGGAAGCGGCCGCCGCGCGCTCCGCCCCCGACTTCCTCCCCCGGCGCACGTCGCGCGCGCTGGCCCCACGCCGGGCTGCTCTAGGCTTCACACTCTATGGTAACACCCGGCGCCTGGGCCGCCATCTTTTGTGTGGGCAACATCCAACTAAGTCAGGCGTGAAAAAAGATAAAGGCACACAGAGACAGAGAGACCATTAACTTTACATTAGAGTCCACCACACTTCTTTTTGCTATAGGTAACGTTCTCTGCGGTATTATATATCGGACCCTACAGCTTCTGCCGCCTGCAGGGGAAGGCGGCCCACAGTGCATTAGGTGACGCGCTTCCGCCCGCTTTCAGCTCTACTTCCTGGTAACGGGGGTTAAGTCGCAGCGAGATGACGTCAGTGCCTGCCGCTAACCCGTTGCTGGGCTGCGTGGTTGCAAAGGTGGAGTTCTGCATTTTTACACTGGTTTCTTCTCTGGTTCAGGAGCCCTTCTCCTGGTTCTCTGAGCATTGCTTAAGCTCCCGCAGAATCTCTGCAGCTCCGAAGGCCTCGACACTTGGCATCCTCCTCTTGTTCTGCGCACCGAGGCCCGGCTGACATGCCCACCCACCCCCTGCTATAACCCGGGGGCTGCCCCTTGCTTTGCTAGGGGCTGTTTTGCACTTTATTCTCTTGCTTTGAGTCAGCTAGTTCAAGACTCAGTTTCTCCCAGTGATGCATAGGAAGTCTAGGAAATCCTGAACGCTGAGATTTGTTTGTTTGTTTGTTTGCTCCGGTTTCTGGTGGTGCCGGGGATGAAATCTGGGACTTTGGAGCCTCGGGCATGACAGTCTCTTTGCATAACCATTTTGCTATCTATCCCGGCCCGAACTCTGAGATTTTTAAATGTCCTCTCCTCACCCCCTCCCCTTTAAAAGTAAAGCTATGCATTTTACTTTTTTTTTTTTTTGGGGGGGGTTTATATATTATAGGGTTTTAGTCTATATGTATTCACTCATGAATAAACTATTTATTAATCCCTTCTGGGCCAGTTCCAGGGTCAAAGTGCAGATATGCCCTGTACTTATTTCAAATTTACTATTGATCTGAAGACAAGTTTTTTCTTTTTTTTCATCCACTCCCCTATACGCTATTTCTTTTATAGACTTGTTTACTCCTATGAAAGGAGACACTATCACTCTGGCATTTGATTCACGCAGGGGACCCAAACTCATACTTCCCCGCTGGTCCATCACTCACCCAGGCACCACCCCTCAGGCTGCTGGAGGCAAGTCATATCTGAGGGCTTTTGCCTTTTGAGAGGGGAGAAGGAAAGAAGGAGGTGATAAAAATGTTGAATAAAATAACCACAGACTACTAAAGGAAATAAGACGGCAGTAGGAAAGGATCCTCCCCTCCCCAAGTTTATACTTAATCCATATGAATATGTGTTTGCTAAGGTTGTGAAGGATAAGGAAATATTTTAAATTCAAAAATAATTGATATTTTATGCAAAATAATTTAATACAAAAGCATAATTAGAAGGGCTCCAGCCCACACTACACACCATGAGAACTGCCTCTGTATTGTTAGCATTTACTCTGCATACTATCTGCTGTTTGATGTTTTCTCTCTTCATATCTGTTTTTAGTGCAGTGCATAGTCTTTTAAATGACTGCATAATATTCCACAGAGTAAATGTGCCATGACACTTATTAAAACAGTCTCTCGGGGGCCAGGTTGTAGTGCAGCAGGGTAACCGCACGTGGCGCTAAGCACAAGGACCAGTGTAAGGATCCCGGTTCGAGCCCCCGGCTCCCCACCTGCAGGGGAGTCGCTTCCCAGGCGGTGAAGCAGGTCTGCAGGTGTCTGTCTTTCTCTCCTCCTCTCTGTCTTCCCCTCCTCTCTAGATTTCTTCCTGTCCTATCCAACAACGACAACAGCTATGACAACAATAACAACTACAACAAGGGCAACAAAATGGGAAAAATAGCCTCCAGGAGCAGTGGATTTATAGTGCAGGCACCGAGCCCCAGTGATAGCCCTGGAGGCCAACAAACAAACACTCTCAAAGGTGATTTTTTAGTTATTTATATATATTTTTTATTTTTAATTTCTTTCTTTATTGGGGAATTAATGTTTTACATTCAACAGTAAATACAATAGTTTGTACATGCAAGTTATTTATATTTTTAAGATTCTGCAAATAATATTCAGGACACAAACATTTGTGACTGTTTTATATAAGAGAAGTTCCTAGGATAGAGATTGATTAAAGGATATTTGCGTCTTGTTTTGTTTTGTTTTTAGGAATATTTTCTGGATTTGAAACACATGTTTCCTGGGAAATCTGGAATAAGTAGCTAAAGGCAGCCCCCCAAAGGGAAACACCTAGCTTGGATTTTTCGTTTAAAGTTTTGGAAAATTCACTTGAAAAAAAAGGTACTATGAGAGAGTCTGACTTTTTAAGAAGAGATCAGGAGGAAACAGACTTTCAGTATCTGATAGAATGGTGGAATGTAAGAAAATTTGTGGGTAAATACTGTTTCTGTGAGCAACAATTGAAAGGAGCAGGGATGGGAAGCCTATTATTTAACATTTAGTTTATTATATTTATTTATTGAATAGAGTCAGCCAGAAATTGAGAGGGAAGGGAGAGACAGACAGAGAGACACCTGCAGCCCTGCTTCACCACTCACGAAGCTTTACTTTGCAAGTGGGGTTGGGGGGACTGGAGGCTTGAACCTGGGTCCTTGAGCATTGTATCATGTGCACTCAAACAGGTGAGCCGCCACCACCAGGCCCCTTTAACGTTGTTTACAGCATGGATTGTCACTTTGCCAAGAATCTTTACTATGTCCTTTGATATACAGGCATTTGCATGCCATGTGTCAGTCTGCTGATTGACCCTCAAACAGTAAAACAAAGCAGTTTTCTAAATTCCTTGGCATAGTGAAGAGGAAAGGATGTTTAAAAAGATAGAAAATGGCTAGAGACAGCATGTGGTGTAAGCTGTAGGGGGATTCACAGATGAGAACTAGGGAACTTCGACTTACTTGCTGAGAAGAGACAGAGTGCCCTTGATAGCTTCTTGGTTCTCTCCAGCTCTCCCAATTCCTTCCCTCCTTCCTCCTTTCCCAGGGATAAAACTCAGGACCTCATGCCTGAGAGTCTAATGCTTTATCTACTGTATCATCTCCTTGGTCCACCACGACAATTTTGTTAGACGTTGCACTGAAGCTGTAGATTATTTTGGGTAGGTGGCACTTTAATAATAATAATTTTCCCGCTTCACGAGAATTTTCCCACTCCTGATTTCTTTATCGGGCTGTGCATTATTTGTGTGCCTGAACCAAAAGATCTTTGAATATTGATTTTGCTTTCTCTTGCACATTTTCTAAGTTTGGTTATTAATTCTAAAGTATTTTTGGTGGTATCTTTAAGGCTTTCTAGCTGTAATAGTGTGTCATATGCAAGTAGTGATTTTTCCTTTCTTTTATTTAAGTTTTTATTTATAAAAAGTAAACATTGACTAAACTACAGGATAAGAGGGGTACAACTCCACACAATTCCCACCACCAGAACTCCGTATCCCCTCCCCTCCCCTGATAGCTTTCCTATTCTTTATCCCTCTGGGAGCATGGACCCAGGGTCACTGTGGGATGCAGAAGGTGGAAGGTCTGGCTTCTGTAATTGCTTCCCCGCTGAACATGGGCGTTGACAGGTGGATCCATACTCCCAGCCTGTCTCTCTCTTTCCCTAGTGGGGCAGGGCTCTGGGGAAGTGGAGCTCCAGGACACATTGGTGGGGTTGTCTGTCCAGGGAAGTCTGGTCGGCATCATGCTGGCATCTGGAACCTGGTGGCTGAAAAGAGAGTTAACATACAAAGCCAAACAAATTGTTGTCCAATCATGAACCTAAAGGCTGGAATAGTACAGATGAAGAGTTGGGGGGGGGGGTCTCCATTTTGTAGATAGTAGTAGGCATATTTTAGTTCTATTCCAAAGGGCCTGTGGCTATATTACTTTTTTTTTTTTTTTGCCCCTGAGCCTGAAATCTGATATGCAGGTGGATCCTAATTATTGTCTGGGGACATGATGTCATGGTTGTTTTTTGTTTTTTCCCCAGAACCAGAGCACCATTCTGCCTGGGTCCTCAGAGCTCAAGTCCTTGCGCTATATTTCTGAGCCGCCTCCCTGACTACACAGCTACCAGTTGTTTTCTTTGCCTCCAGAGTTAACACTGGGACTTGGTGCCTGCACAACAATTCCACTCCTCCTAGTGGCCACCCCCCACCCCTTTTATTTGATAGGACGGAGAGAAACTGAGAGGGGAACGGGTATAGTTAGAGAGAGAGAGACACTTGGTAGACCTGCTTCAGTGTTCATGAAGCTTCCCCCCTGCAGGTGGGGAGCTGGCTTGAACCTGTGTCCTTGTGCTTAGTAATATGCACCCAACTAGGTGCTTTCCCACCCTAGTTCATAATTATACTTCAGACCCACAAGGAACCAGCTGACAAGCAGCTTTCTTTGGAGGTCACTCACCTAGATAAAGGCCTTCTATGGCAGAGATCACTGGAGAAGGTGTCTGAGTTTGGGAGTTAAGCAAGTTTCCCCACATTGGAATTTGGGAAATAGAAGCTGAGACTGAAGGCCACAATAACATGTCTTCTCAAATCGCAAGTTCCTTTTGGTGAAGTTATCTGTGAGCAGAAGGTGCTAGAGAGCACTCGCATTAAGTGCGCCCACAGTGGGTGACACCTGTGTTTCTTGTTTCAAGGAAGTACATTAATATTTTGGAAACATTACAAAAAACAGAATACCTATTGTCAAGCTTAGTTTTAAAAACTACTCGTGGATTAATGAGTTTACAGGACTCTCTAGAATAAACTGGGCTGGGGAAATAGCATCGTGGTTCTGCAAAAAGACTTTTGTACCTGAGGCATCAGTGCTCCCAGGTTCTATCTCCAGCACCACCATGAGCCAGAGCTGAGCAGTGCTCTGGTAAAATAATAATAGTCATCATCATCATCATCATCATCCAGTTGTTGGTTATTAAACAACAGTATTAGACAATTGACTTCAAATGAATGGGGTGTGGAACTAGGCATTGTAGTCTTACAATCTTGTAACATACTATTAGTAACAAAGAAATCAACTGTATGTAAATAAAAGATAGTCCATCTTTTAGAATTAAACAGCCTTTTTAAATGACATTGTGGTGATTTGGTTGTCAGAAACAGAAATACCCTCAATCCATGTCCTTAGTTGAAAAGTGGGTAGAACAAGGGATTCGACACCAAGGGGTTTAGGTAACTTTATGGATCAAACTGGGGAGCGTATAGCTGAGCTTGATGAAGGTCAGAACAGGGAAACCCTCACACAGCTTTTCTGCCTTTGGAACAGAGCAGTCAATTACTGCTGCTTTTGCGGTGTGATTTTTTTTGTCATCTCTCTGATCTTATTCCCTTTTGATTTTGCTTTTGTGTCTACAAGATATGAGTGTATTTACAAGATACACATGCACTCGAATTTCACACATCTACATACACAACATGAGTGAGTATAGATATAGTTGGGCATGCATTCTAAAACAATTGTCAACACAGATCATCTGCTCTTACTGATTTATTTTTGAGGTTGTGGGTATAATTTCCGCATTCACAACCAAAACCCTGTGCTTCCACCCTACCAGTGGTAACCACTGAAGCACCATAGTTTGTTTCTTTCTGGTTTTTTTTTTTTTTTTTGCAAGTTCATGTTGATCAGCTCTCTAGGTTCTACATATGAGTGAAACCACCCAGCCGTTGTTTTTCATCTCTTTACTTATTTCACTAAACATAGTCACTTCCAGTTCCATCCGCTTTGTCCCCAAGGACAGAACATCATCTTTGTATTCCACACGGTCTATATACACCATTACTTCACTAGCCAGCCATCTGGCTTCTTCCAGGCTGTTGTGAATGATGCAGCTATGAATGTAGGTGTGCATGTATCTCTTTGAATAAGTGTTTGTGTAGCCTTTGGATAAATGCCTAAGATCGGCATTACTGGATCATAAGGTACTTCTATTTCTATTTATTTATTTATTTATTTTATATTTATTTTCCCTTTTGTTGCCCTTGTTTTTTCATTGTTGTTGTAGTTATTGTTGTTGTTACTGATGTCGTCGTTGTTGGATAGGACAGAGAGAGAAATGGAGAGATGGGGGGAGACAGACTGGGGAAGAGAAAGACAGACACCTGCAGACCTGCTTTACCACTTGTGAAGCGACTCCCCTGCAGGTGGGTGTTGTTAAAATTCGGAGGCTCTGGCTGGGCCGGGCTTGCTTCACAGCGGGTAACAGAGACGAGGAGACAACGGCTGGGTAGGGAAGCTGTATTTCTTTATTCAGGAACAACGATTCATAAACTAAGACAAACTAATCACCAAACAGAACTCTGCTGTCTCCTTGCGGCGGCGCAAGCACTCTTTCTTTTACTCTCGAACTCAGGAACCCTCGAACTCTCTCACTCTGGAACTCTGGAACTCTCTTACTGGGGAACCCTCTGAAACTCTCCAACTCTGGAACTCTGGCGGGCTTCCTAGGGGCGGGGCTAAGCGGGCCCCCGAAATTAGCAGGCCTGATCTAATTCTCTTGGCGGGGGAGAACTAGCACCCAATGTAAAGCATACAACAATTCTCCCTTTTCTTTTAACTAAATGGCTACAGTATCAAGGGTGTGGGGTGAACAGAAACCTATATCGTACAGGCATTTTTTAAAAAAGAAACTGGCACAAACTAAACTTTATCAGCTTAAAAAAAAACATTTCTTGCCTCTGGGGGGCGTACTTTCTTCGACGGGCATTTGCATGGGGGCCGGGAACGGCCTAGAGTCCCACAGGCAGCTGGCTGCAACTTACTTACTATGAAACAAAACTTGTTATTAGCATATCTACTGCACGATCCAACGTTTCTAATAGAGAAGGAATTTGAGACTTTTACATATCAACAAGGTCTTTTAACCTTTTGTTACACCCATTCAAGATGGAGACACACCCTAGGTGTGGGCCGGAGAGGAAACCTCAGGCATGAGAATAATTAGC
Source organism: Erinaceus europaeus (assembly GCF_950295315.1). Lineage (NCBI taxonomy): Eukaryota > Metazoa > Chordata > Mammalia > Eulipotyphla > Erinaceidae > Erinaceus > Erinaceus europaeus. The sequence goes on from NC_080179.1 coordinate 5,067,148, forward strand.
ATAGCCATTGTGCGATCTACCATTTCTAATAGAGAAGGTAATGGAGAGTTTTACACATCAACAAGTCTATTTAACCTTTTGTTTAGACTAACTTAGTTAAAATATATTGATTGTTAACTAATTTTTACCTTAGACTTTAAATGTAAGTTAATTTTATCTTTATGAGAATTACATTGAAAACCTTTTTCATTTAACTTTGACTAGTAAGAATTTAGCCTTAAAGCTACTGTTTACCAAACTTTAAACATACACATAAACATGGTCATTAATACACAAGGAGAGAAACCTTTGTTACGAAGACATGTCATTTTAAACACGAATTTAAGTCTGTACTGTCTTAGTTGTTGGGGGGGGTCACCATTCGGAGGTGGCTTCCCGTGCAGCTCCACTTCTAGGAATTGCAGGTTGCGATCTCTACACAAATCTCTGCGTACTCCAGCTTGTCTGCCTTCAGACCGGACCGGCGGCTGGAGATCTCGTGTGCCCAGTTTCGGCAGGGAGCCCGGGGGTCCGGGAGGCCCGGGATGGTTCCAGAATTCATAGAAAGAGGGCAGGCAGGCCAGCTTTGCAGAAGGCGTGGGCCTAGGTGCCCAGGGGTGGCGTCCATGATAGGCCGCCGCGGCCCTGCCCCATGGCCCTGCCATGTCTGCTGCCCTGCTCGCAGTGGCCGAGCAGCGTGGAGGGATCACGTGTCCAGTGCCCTGCGCCACGCGGTGGAGAGCTGGCTCCTGTGGGCTGGCCTCGGGCTCTTGTGTGTTGGCCTCGGGCTCCAGGGGCTCTTGTGTGCTGGCGTCGGCCTGCAGGCTGCGGGGCTGCGGGGCTGCGGGGCTGCGGGCTCGGTGCGCGGGGTTGTCTGGGCGCAGCCGGCTGGCTGGCTGTTTAACCAGGTGGAAACAGCAGCTCCGCGCCTTGCCTCCCGCCCGCTGGCTCTTCCCGCTGGCTGTTCTGAGTTCGCCAGAGCGAGTGGAAACCACAGAGTGGTCCAGAGATAAATGTTCCAGAAACAGCAAAACAGTCTCGTGAAGAAAGAGCAGAGGCCTTTGGAGATCTCTTCACAAGCAGAAGAGAAGGCCATCGAGCATAGGTAGCCAAATTGTCTTTACTTATCTGAGAGATGCGCAGGTCAGGTCCACGTGGGCGCCATTTGTTGTTAAAATTCGGAGGCTCTGGCCGGGCTGGCTTGCTTCACAGCGGGTAACAGAGACGGGGAGACAACGGCTGGGCAGGGAAGCTGTATTTCTTTATTCAGGAACAACGATTCATAAACTAAGACAAACTAATCACCAAACAGAACTCTGCTGTCTCTTTGCGGCAGCGCAAGCACTCTTTCTTTTACTCTCGAACTCAGGAACCCTCGAACTCTCTCACTCTGGAACTCTGGAACTCTCTTACTGGGGAACCCTCTGAAACTCTCCAACTCTGGAACTCTGGCGGGCTTCCTAGGGGCGGGGCTAAGCGGGCCCCCGAAATTAGCAGGCCTGATCTAATTCTCTTGGCGGGGGAGAACTAGCACCCAATGTAAAGCATACAACAGGTGGGGAGCCGGGGTTTGAACCAGGATCCTTCCTCCGGTCCTTGAGCTTTGTGCCACGTGCACTTAACCCGCTGCCTACCGCCCGCTCCCCTTATTTTTTATGTGTGATGAATAGTAGCTTATAAGATTGTAAGATATACAAAGTCAAGGTCCACACCACACCCACGTGCGCTTAACCCGCTGCGCTACCGCCCAACTCCCTTTTTACTTGTTTAAGGATCCTCCATACATTCTTCCAAAGGGGCTGAGCCAGTTTGTATTACTACCAGCTGTGTAAGAGTTCCTTTTTGTCCACAGCCTCACTAACATCTGTAATTTCCTATCTTGTTGATGGAAGCGATTCTTAACAGGTGTGCCTCGGAATCTCAGTGTAGTTTTAATGTGCATTTCTCTAATAATGAGCGGAGTGGAGAATTTCTTCTTATGTCTGTGGGCCATGTGTAACTCTTATTTAGAAAACTGCCTATTCAGTTCTTTAGCTCACTTAAATTTTTGTATTATGTTTATTTATTTACCGAATAGAGACAGCCAGAAATGGAAACGGAAGGGGTGGTAGAGAGGGAGAGAAACAGAGAGACACCTGCAGCCCTGCTTCGTCACTCAGAAAACTTTCCCCCTGCAGATGGCCACCAGGGTCTTGAACCTGGGTCCCTGCACATAGCAACGTGTACACTCAACCAGGTGCGCCACCAGCTGGCTCCAGCCAAGTTTTTAATTGGGTTATTGTTTTTTCTTTTGCTGAGTGATAAAAATTCTTTTTAGATGCTTGATATTAATCTCTTGTCAGATATGTGCTGTTCAAATATCTTCTCCCAATTACTGGGTTTTCTGGTAATGCTGACTTCTTTTATTTTGTAATATATATTTAGGTTTCTATCAAGAAACCTTGTTATGATGTAATAACTCATTTATTTTTACATCTGAATAGTAGTTTATTGTTTGGATATACCACAGTTTATCGATTCACTTGCCGAAAGATATCTCCTTTAAAAAAAAATTTATTGGTTGATTTTCCTTTTTGTTGCCCTTGTTTTTTTATTGTTCTTGTAGTTATTATTGATGTCGTCGTTGTTGGATAGGACAGAGAGAAATGGAGAGAGGAGGGGAAGACAGAGAGGGGGAGAGAAAGACAGACACCTGCAGACCTGCTTCACCGCCCGTGAAGCGACTCCCCTGCAGGTGGGGAGCCGGGGGCTCGAACCGGGATCCTTAAGCCACCGGTTCTTGCTCTTCGCCACGTGCGCTTAACCCGCTGCGCTCCCGCAGACTCCCAATAGCTCCTTTTTTGAGACTAGTTCTCCTCTAGCTAGCTGTGTTTAAGTCTTACCCATGATTTTGCACATGTGAGGATTCAAGAACTGTTATTTGAGCCTCACTCTAGAGACTCTTCATCACTTGTTTTTGTTTTATTTGTTGCTGAGAGACACCCGAAGAGAAAGATACAGATAAAGACCAGGCACTGCTCAGCTTTAGCTTGTGGTGCCAGGCTGCAGAGCCTCAGGCGTGAAATTCTTTTGCATAACCGGTATGTTGCCTCCCCAGACCAGCTCTTCAACATTTATCGTTTGTTTTATTTATTTATACCAGAGCACTGCTCAGCTCTGGCTTACGGTGCTACAAGGGATTGGACCTGGGACCGGAGAGCCACGGCCTGGCCCCCATTTCATGTTTCTTTACCTGCAGAACCTTCTTGCTTTCATGGTGGAAACTCAAATTTTTCCAGAAAGTTCAAATAGTCTCAGTTCTCGGCTACGAACATCCCCATGCAGTTTCCTGCTGTTCTCTCTGAACACTTAGCATTTTCCTTAGACACTCATTACCATACAATTAAAGAACAACTCTTAAGTTATCTGACATTAACACTTGATCTTTTTGTGTTGGGTGTTCACAGAAGTGTGCTCTTAGGGGCTGAATTTGTTTCTCTAGTGTGTTGCATTATAGTTGATCGTTTAGTATATAAATTATTATATAAAATAATTATAAATTATTGGAGTCAATATTTCTATTCACATTAATAGCTTTTGCATACTCGAGAGCTGAGCTGATTATAAATAACTACACAAACAACATTACTTTAAGTTTGAACTACAAGCTGCAAAAAATACAGTCATACCACATGGTGGCAGCAAAGGTACACCGTTATTTTTGTAGCAGCCACACTCTTGGCGCATTGAAAACCTTTCTAACCTCTCAGTAAGTTTAGAGAATGTTCTGGAAAGATAAGTGCTTACTAGACAGAAATTGGAAAAAAGAATTTGAATCTTGAGTTATCTTTTATTTTAAAGACACGAAAGGTCCTCAGAGTTTAGAATGCCACGTTGCTGTAGTCAAACACCTCTTCCCTGTCTGAGCCTGTACTACAAATGTTTCTCAAGTGGTGGGACTTACCCTGCAACTTCTGGATCCTGAGACAAGGGTCACTGGCGGCTTTGTGAACCTGTACAAATTCCAGCTGGTATTGGGACGTGTCGTTCTTTTGTAGACAGGCGTCCTCGGCATGTTGCCCAAGTTTCATTTCCATGTGTACAGTCATACTAAAAGTCTGTAAACGGAAACAGATGTGAGTACTTGGAGAATGCACTTGGTGCAAGAAGAAACAGTTCCCCAGCCTCTTCTTCCACCCCCACTTTATTCTGAAAGCCCCTTTTCACTGGAAAAGAGCCTTTTTTGACCCAATTACCATGTTGCTGTTCATTCCTGGGAAACAGTTCCACCCAGATTACTGTTAAGATTCTGCTTTCAACCTTTTCTTAATACACTTAGGGTTTTCTTTCTGCTACAACTTTTGCTCGATTAAGCTCTAGTTAGGACCATTTTCACTCTAATATATATGATTTACTTAATGGGAGAGAAAAAGAGAATGAATTAGAACAGTTGTCTGGCACACGCAGTGCTCAAGGTTGAACGCAACACTTCAGCTCGAAGGTCTTAAACTTTGGCCTTCCTAGCCACTTAGCCACTAAATCCCCTTCTCCCCTCCCTAACTTACTTACTTACTTACTTCTTTCCTTCCTTCCTTCCCTCCTTCCTTCCTTCCCTCCTTCCTTCCTTCCCTCCCTTCCTTCCTCCCTTCCTTCCTTCCCTCCTTCCTTCCTTCCCTCCTTCCTTCCCTCCTTCCTTCCTTCCCTCCTTCCTTCCTTCCTTCCTTCCCTCCTTCCTTCCTTCCCTCCTTCCTTCCCTCCTTCCTTCCTTCCCTCCTTCCTTCCTTCCCTCCTTCCTTCCCTCCTTCCTTCCCTCCTTCCCTTCTTCCTTCCCTCCTTCCTTCCTTCCCTCCTTCCTTCCTTCCCTCCTTCCTTCCCTCCTTCCTTCCTTCCCTTCTTCCTTCCCTCCTTCCTTCCTTCCCTCCTTCCTTCCTTCCCTCCTTCCTTCCCTCCTTCCTTCCTTCCTTCCCTCCTTCCTTCCTTCCCTCCTTCCTTCCCTCCCTTCCTTCCTCCCTTCCTTCCTTCCTTCCTTCCTTCCTTCCTTCCTCCTCCCTCTCTCTGCCTCTCTTCCTCCCTCCCTTCTGTCTTTCCTTCCCCTCTTCTCTTTCTCTCTTTTTCAACCTAACGCCAGGGATCAAACCCAGAGCCTCATAGATGTATATAAATTGTCTTCAAACTATATCAAACCTTACAGACACTCTCCTTTTAATAATGGCTTTTAAAAAGTCCTTGCCTCTAAGGGCTAGCAGTAAGAAAGGAAGATGATACGCCACATGTGATGTCCTTTTTGTTGTGGTGGTGCCAGACATCAGAGTCTTAAACTTGAAAGTTTTTCAGTGTTTGAGTTGCTGGTCATAGTTGAGAAATTTTTCTCTTTTATTTAAGACATATTTTATTGATTTACCGTTGGGTCAAAATATTATACGATGTTAGGGGCAGAGTTTCACACATGCACATATGTGTGCATATACAAGTCACCACACCTACCACCAAAGTTCCCGTGTCATTACGCCGAAGTCATTACGTCATTACGTGTCCTCCCATTGCCTTTCCCCTTCTCCTTCCATAAGTACCGGATTATCTATAGAGTCTAAGTGTCGATTGTTTATTATTTTTCTTTTTTTATAATTTATTTTACCAGAGCAATTATCAGCTCTCGCTGAAGGTTTTTCAGGGGATTGAACCTGGGACTTCAGAGCCTCGGGCCTGAGAGTCTGTTTGCATAGCCATTATGCCATCTACCCCTGCTCTTGTTTATTGTTTTTCTTTGCAATCTCATATTTGTTTTAGTTATTTATATTCCACATCTGAGTGAAACCATCTGGTTGTTGTCTTTCACTTTTTCTTAAAATATATCTTACTTACTTTGACAGAAACAGAGAGTAATTAAGAGGGAAAAAAGAGAGAGCTATGGAGACACCTGCAGCACTGATCACTAACTGTGCAGCTCCCCTCTCCCCAGAGGTGCAGATGAGGGGATTGAACCTGGGTCCTTGTGCACTGTGTTATATGTGCTCAACCACCTGGCCCGTGCCTTTCATTTCTTTGTTTAGAATAGTTACCTCCAGTTTTATCTTGGTCTCAAAAGGAACACTGTCATTTTTCTTAATGATTGAGAGTAGTATCGCATTATATATTGTATCCCATTACGTACTGCGCGAGTAATGTCGCATTATGTATTGTATCCCATTATGTACTGCGCAAGTAATGTCGCATTATGTATTGTGTCCCATTACATATTACACAAGTAGTATCCTATTATATATTGCACAAGTTCTTTATCCAGCCACCTGTTAATGAGCATTTACTTGGACTCTTTACTTTGGCCATTGTTCAGAGTGGAGCTGTGAACATAGGATGCATATATTTTGAATTAGTGTTTTCATAACTTTTGATATTTTTTTCCACCAGGATTACTTCTGGGGCTCAGCAGTACCCTGATGAATCAGTGGCTACTGGCGACCCTCTTTTTCCTTATTTTCCTTATTATTTTTGATAGAGGCAGACACAGAGAAAGAGGGGAGAGAAAGAAAGATACTTGTAGCACTGTTTCACTGCTCATGAAGCTTCCTCCCATGCAGGTAGGGACTGGGAGTTTGAATCCTCCTCACACATGGCAACCTGACATATTTAAACCAGAACACTGCTCATCTCTGGCTTTTGGTTGTGCCAAGGTTTGAACCTGGGACTTCAGGATACCAGTCATGAAAATCTTTTGCGTAACTGCCATGCTATCTTCCCAGCTCTTTTTTGTTCCCGCGTCTTTTTGATGTAGGCTATTCTCACTGATGTGAGGCAGTAGCTCGTTGCAATTCTAACTTGCATTACACTAGCAACAGTGGTGTTGAACATTTATTTTTTTCACATGTCTGTGAGCCATTTGGAGATCTCTTGGAAAGTGTCAGATCTTTTGCCCACGTTTTATTGGGTTGCTTGATTTCTGTTGTTGAATCGTACAACTTCTGTGTATCTTTTGGCTACCAACCCCTTGTCAGATGTGTGAAGTGCATATAAATATCTTCCAATTGCTGGGTTGCCTTTTTTGTTTCCAGGGTAGTTTCTTTTGATGTGCACATGTTTTATAACTTGATGCTGTCCATTTACTTACTCTTGCTTTAGTTTCCTTTGCCAATCTTCAAATACATCACAGCTGTCAAGATCCGGGAGTCATTACTTATATTTTCTTTTATGTATGTTATGGTTTTAGGTCTAATGTTCAAATCACTAATTCATTTTGAGTTAGTTTTTGCATATGCTGTTAGGTGGTGGTCTGGTTTAAAATTTTTTTTTTTCCCAAATAATTTATTAAGAAGGCTTTCTTTCCCCATTGTATGGCGGTGGCTCTCTTATCATAGATTAAATACCCGTCTCTATATGGGTTTATTTCTTGACTCTGTTTTACGTTCCATTGTTATCAGTGCCAATTTCATTTCACTATGATATTGTTTTGATTACTGTTGCTTTGTAGTGTAGTTTGAAGTCAGGGAGTGCGATGTTTCTGTTTTCCTTTTCTCTAAGAATTTGATCTGGCTATTTTGTGGCTTCAAATAAAAAAGTTTTAAGTTGTTTTATTTATTTGAATAGAGCCTTTGAGTAAAGTTTTTTTTTTTTTTCTTTTTTCTCTCACCAGTTTTATTGGAGATGGAGCAAATCAATTGCAGGACTAGCGTGGTGGGAGACCAGGAACTCATGGCGGTGTGGTAACACAATTCTTTATTCAGGTGGGAGCTCCAGAATCGCGTGTGAGCACAGCGGGTTAAGCCATAAGGCGCCAAACCACAGTGACCGCCTCCCACTCTGCACGCCAGCCCTTCTCCAGGTCAGGATTTGGGAGAGAAAAAAGAGGAGGAGAAGAGGAGAGGAAGAGAGGGAAACCAGGAACAGAGGTGGGCTTTATAGGGTAAAAAATGCAAGTGGCAAGTCGGGACGGAGATGGCTGGGGAAGGGGGTGGAGAAAAGAAAGAGTGGAAGGTAGAGAGCTTTGGTAGCAACTGTTGCTAGGGCTTTAACTGGCGGGATTAATGTACCCGGCAGGCAGGGCGGGTCTCAAGGTAGAAGGAAGATAGATGAGGTAAAACAATGATTATGTAAATAGGCCATAGTGTCAGCAATGGAGGATGGAGCAGGGGGCCTGCCCGACAATTAATCATATATTATGTGTGTTTACTCTTACCAACACAATGTATCCTAAAACAAATACAGTTTTGTAAATAAAATACACATATAATGTATGGCTTGAATTCATTTTCCTGAAGGCAATATATTGACAACATTACAGACAGTTTCAGGTGACCAGAGGAAGGGCTTTATTTATTTATCTTATTTATTCCCTTTTGTTGCCCTTGTTGTTTTATTGTTGTAGTTATTATTATTATTGTTATTGATGTTGTCATTGTTGGATAGGACAGAGAGAAATGGAGGGAGGAGGGGAAGACAGAGAGGGGGAGAAAAAAAACAGACACCTGCAGACCTGCTTCACCACCTGTGAAGCGACTCCCCTGCAGGTGGGGAGCCGGGGGCTCGAACTGGGATCCTTACACCAGTCCTTGTGCTTTGCGCCACGTGCGCTTGACCTGCTGTGCTACCGCCCAGCTCTTGGAAGGGCTTGTTTTTATCAGTGTTTAGCCAAGCACTGATGAAATATGAGGTAGCATTTGGAGAAAGCCTAATATTTCCAGATACTAGGGTGATGGCGATTTTTCCAAATTTTTTAAATTAAATTTATTTATAAAATAAAAAATAAGAACATATCGACCAAACCATATTTTTGTTTTAATGATTTATTTTCCTGCGCATCAGTTTGATGTTTGTCTTTATGCTGGTCATCCCTTTACTGTAGCTCTAATTTTAGTCATTGAATCATTTAGTTCTTTGATTCCTGCTATCATTTCATTCATGTCTCTGATTCTGCTAAGTTTCCTTCCACTGAACTTTTTATTTCAGTGAGCACCTGCAGGAGGGCCATAGCTTTGAAATCTCCACTAGGAAGCTTAGAGTTCTGCTAGGTTTAGTGTTTCCGTTAAGCTGCCATCTTGGTCTGTTAGTGTGGGTGGCTTCCTTGGTGTTCTCATAGTGTCTAATTTTTTTGTAATGACTAGGGCCAGTTATCTGTTTTGCTTTGTCACAAGGGAACTTTGAGATTGCTGGAGTATTACAGACGGGTGGGAGGAATTTACTGCTTGACTGTGCACAGTAGGTGGAATCCTTCTCTGAGCCTCCACACCCAGGCTCTGCTGTTATGGAAACTGGATTCCAATATGTCTGCTTTCAGAAAACCTCCGAAAGTCACTGCCTCCATCTCTGAGTAGTTCACAGCCTCTCTCTCTCTCTCTGGTTTCCTGCTGCTGTGAGATTATGAGCACACAGCTGTCAGCTGGAAGTTGTAATAGTGTTGAGTGGGTGGTGTGAGCTGAGAAGTGGTTAGTGGGAGCTGTGGCTGCAGGTGACCACTGGATGAGCCACTTGGATGGAGCAAGACACAGATGAAGAGTAGCCCCAGCTGGGCTTGTGAGAAGCTGAGAAGTGACTCTGTTACCTTGGGGGGTGTGTGTGTGTGTGTCTCTCTCTCCTTCCTGTCTGGATATTGGGCCTTTGCTCTCTGTTGTGATGCCATGTGAAATTCAAGTCTGCTTTAATCTAGGATTTTCTATGTGTCTTGTAATATTTTGTTGTACGGTGGAGATGAGGGAAAGCAGATCCTACTACTCTGCCATCTTGGCTCTGCTTCCTATCAAAGCAAAATCACTGCTGTGTAACTGACACGCATCCTCCTGTAAGTATAAACTGTGCTGCGTGCCCTAGTACATTTTTTGTTTCAGTTTGAAGAATAAAGATGTTAATAATTTCTGTGTTCACTTTGTTTTATTCTCTGGAAAAAGAGAATTAGTCTCTGGAAAAAAGAGAATTATTCTTTTTTATGATTTATATCCTTTGGTCTTCAGACCAGTATTAGGAATTACTGGTCATGAGACTTAAAAAAAAAACAGTTTTATTGAGGTATAGTTGATAAAATAATATATATTTAAGGTGCATGTTTAAAAATCATCTTTCATGTATCTGCTGACCATATATCTTCTTTGAGAGTTTTTTTTTATTGAGGGGGTTAATTAATGCTTTATAGTGCAGTCATTGGCCTATGATTGGCCATAATTTCATTATGCACCAGGACCTAAAAGTTCTCCTTCACTCTTACCTCCCCCTCCTTCCTTAGAGTTTCTTTCTTTGATGCAACATACCCTGCCCAGCCCATGTTTCACTTTAAGTTCTCCTTCTCTGTCCCTGTTTATTAAGTCCTGCTTACAAGTGAGATTATTCAGGACTTATGCTTCTAATTTTGGCTTATCTCCCTTAACATGACGCCTTCAAATTTCATCCAAGATGATTCAAAAGAGATAACTTCATCATTTTTAACAGCTGAGAAGCATTCTATCATGTATTTATAGCACAGTTTGTTTTTTTTTTTATCCACTCATTTCTTGTTGGACATCTGGGTTACTTCCAAGTTTTGGCAATTACAAACTATGCTGCTATGAACACAGATATACATAGATTTCTTTTGATAGGTGTTTTGTTTCCTTTGGGTAAATCCCCAGGAGAGAAATTTGCTGGGTCATAGAGTATGTCTATTTCTAATGTTCTAAGGAATCTTTAGACTATTTCCACAAGGATTGGATAAATTTATATTCCCACCATCAGGTATAGGAGTGTCCTCCCCCCATGTCCTCTCCATTATTTGTTGTTACTATCTTTTCTAATTGATGGCACTCGAGCAGTGTGAAGTGGTATCTCATTGTTGTCTTCATTTGCATTTCTCTGATATTCAGTGACTTTGAGCACCACCTTCTGTGATTATTGATCCTCTGGATCTCTTCCCTGGTAAAATGTCTGTCTATGTATGTCTTCTCCCCATTCCCTCATGTTTTTGTTTGTTTGTTTGTTTGTTTGGTGTTAAATTTACTGACCTCTTTCCTCTTCTTCTTCTTCTTCTTCTCCTTCTCCTTCTCCTTCTCCTTCTCCTTCTCCTTCTCCTTCTCCTTCTCCTTCTCCTTCTCCTTCTCCTTCTCCTTCTTCTTCTTCTTCTTCTTCTTCTAGCATTTGCCCTTCTTCCGTAGCCAGTCAACAGTGTCAGGAGCTGCTTGTTGCTGGCTTTGAAAGTGACTGGGATCCATGTGGATTCAGTCGGCTAGGAAGGATCGTCAGTTTCCCCAATAAATGGGTACTCACGGGATGCACCACGAGAAGGTCGATCCAATGCATCCCTCTTTATGTATTTTGGTTATTAGCTCTTTATTTGAAGTATGTTGCATAAAGATTTTGTCTCACACTTTAGGGTGTCTTTCTGTTAAGGTGGTGGTAGCCTTTGCTGCACAGAAGTTTTTCAGTTTGATGTAGTCCCAGTGATTTATTTTTGCTTTGTATTCTTTGCTGTTGGATTTGAATCTCTGAAGACCTTTTTGAAACGTAGGTCATGAAGTGTTCTGCTAGTGTTTTCTTCTATGTATTTGGTAGTTTCTGGTCTAATGTCCATTTCTTTGATTCAGTTGGAGTTGACTTTTGTGTATGGTGATGAGTGGTGGTCCAATTTGATTCATTTGCATGTTTCCATCAATTTTCCCAAAAGAAGGCACATAGTATAGGATTTTGGGAGTCACATTCTTCGAGACTCTGACTTGAATGTAGTAAGTCAAATCTGTTCACATAGTTATACTATCTATGCATATTCTTCTTTTTTTTCCACCAGGGTTATTTCTGGGACTCAAGTGCCTATACAAATGCAGGGTCTCAGAACGTTCTTTGTTTCTTTCTTTCATTCTTTCTTTCTTTATTTGTTTCTTTCTCTTTTTAATAGAGGGGTGAGAAAGAGAGAGGGAGGGAGACAGAAGGAGTGATACTGCTCCTTTGATCATGAACCCTCACCCCTGCAGGTGGGAATCTACACATACTCTTTCAGCATCACATCATCTGACGTGCAAAAAGCTAAACTGTGAATATGACTCAGTGGTCTGGTTATTAATTATATGAAAATGAATGAGCTTAACTTTTATTTCAGCTTCAGCCTTTTATTTCAGATAACATAGCATTATTTTTACTCAGATCTGTATTCATTTACCATAGCCCCTCACTTAGGATAATGAATCCTTAACTCTTTGTTCCCCTCACTGCTTAGCCCTGGTTTACAGTGGTACTGGGGATTGAACCTGGGACTGTTGGTGCTTCAGGCATGATTTTTTTTTTTTGCATAATCATTATGCTACCTCCCTAGCTCAAAATGTATTCTTTGTGCTAAATAACTGTCTGAATAATTCAGCAGATTTTAAACAACTTCAGATATTAGAGTAGATTTCATTTTGATCTGTGAGTCTATTATATAAATCTGGGCTAAGAGTGGCTTAGTAAATGAAATCGGTCGAACCAACTTTGCGTACATAGCTTGGCACTGTCACCATCAAAAGTCTTGCATCATGGTCTGGGAGGTGGCGTAGTGGATAAAGCATCAGACTCTCAAGCATGAAGTCCTGAGTTCAATCCCTGGCAGCACATGTACCAGAGTGATGTCTGGTTCTTTCTCTCTCCTCCCATCTTTCTCATAAATAAATTAAAAAAAAAAAAGTCCTGCATCTACTCCCTTTCATTTACATAACAAAAGTCTGAGTTAAAGTTGCTACTACTGGAATAACTAACTTTTTCTTTTCCCTGAAAATGAAAAACAGAGAAGCCATCATTTCCTGACTACATAACAACTGTCATAAATGTATTAAACCAATAAAAATGGAGTCTGTCTTTGTTCAGTATGACCGCACTATAAGGAACTAGTCTCTTGTCGTCGTATTCCTGCAAGTTGATTTATTTGTTTCTTTAGAAAGAAATTCTGTTTTCACTAGAATTATGTCTCTGGGTAGGCAATTCATAAACAGAGGACCTGGGATGGATTCAGTCTCTTGGGCCTGTTTACATTCTTAATCAGAAACAGCTGCTGGACTGATGTTAAGATTTTTGGATTTTTCCAAGGCAGACTTGAGTCTTATCTTTTGGGAGTAAAAATTAAAACAACAGCAAGTGACAGAATAGCTTAGAAAGTGAAGTCCTGAAGCAGGTAAGTATCCCTTTCATTGTGTAGTGAGCCTCTTTTAGCTGTGAATTCAGCTTTTACCATGTCTTTCTTCTTCTTCTTTTTGTAAAGACCTTTGCTTTGATGCAAAGCAGCTGCAGCTATGTTTTGAGTGGTATAAACATTCCCCACCGCCTCCATATTCTTACACTTTCCAGGCTGAAGGCAAAGGATTAAGAACATTTTTTTTTCCAGTTTCCTTTTGTGCATTCCATACAACTGTTTGCTTTTAAAAAAAAAAAAAAACTAAATAGAAATTTGTAAGAGCATTTTTGTGAAATCTGAACACTTTTGAACAACCCAAAATGTTTGAAAAATTAAATGTCTACTTGAAATTTAGTGTGATCTTAAAGCATCTTCTTATAGCTATTAATAAATTTTCAAGTGCATTTCTTATTTGGGAAGAACTCCAACACACAAACACAAATTGGTATGAGTTTAGGTGATATGTGAGTTTAAACAAGTAGCCAATTGTAAGTATTTCCCCTTTGAATTTGTAGAAAATGATCCTTAATTTTTTTTATTATCTTTATTTATTTTTTGGATAGAAACAGCCAGAAATTGAGAAGGAAGGGGGAGATAGAAAAGGAGAGAGACAGAGAGACACACCCCTGCAGCCCTGCTTCACCACTTGTGAAGCTTTCCCCCTGCAGGTGGGGACCGAGGGCTTGAACCCAGGTCCATGCGCATTGTATGTAACATGTGCACTCAACCAGGTGTACCACTACCCAGCCCCTAGAAAATGATCTTTCTAGTCTCTTTAATGCCTGCAAGTTAAAGGTCCATTTTCTCACTTTTGTGATGATTGTCTATGGACTCTCAACTGTGCCTCTATCATCTTGGTAAATCTTTCATGCCATAGAAAGTGTGTTAGTAAACTAAGACCTGTTTCTTGCCATCTTAAATTTGAATACCATAATATGCAAGTGACTGAGAATATAAATAATCCACTCAGTCTGGAATCTTTTTTTAATTTTTTTTTATTGCTACAAGGATTATCATTGGGGCTTGGTGCCAACACTACAAATCCACCACTCCTGGTTGGAGAGAGACAGAGAGACACCAACAAAGCTTTCCCCCTGCAGGTGGGGCTTGGGGGCTTAAACCTGGGTCCTTGCACACTGCAACATGTACGTTCAACTAGGTACACCACCACCTCGCCCCAAATTTATGTATATCTAGATAACATTCAATCAAATCAGGTACTACTCTTGATGTATCCTATGGATGGTGCTGGCATTGTAACTGTAACATTCAGTTAAATATCTTCCCTTCAGTTCCACCTATGTTGAAGTAAAGGAAAATATGTCACTCTTATTTTTTAATTTTATTAGTAACTTAATAGTGATTAACAAGATTGTAAGATAACAGGGGTACAACTCCATATAGTTCCCACTACCAGAGTTCCCTGTCCTGTCCCCTCCACTGGAAGCTTCCCTATTTTTATTCCTTCTGGGAGTATGGATCTAAATTCTTTATGGGATGCAGAAGGTGGAAGGTCTGGCTTCTGAAATTGCTTCTCCACTGGACATGGGCGTTGGCAGGTGGATCCACACCCCCAGCCTGTTTCTGTCTGTCCCTAGTAGGGTAGGGTCCTGAAGAGGTGAGGTTCCAGGACACATTAGTGAGGTCATCTGCCCAGGGAAGTCAGGATGGTGTCTTGATAGCATCTGCAACTTGGTGGCTGAAAGGCGGTAAGATATACAGCAGAACAAAATGTTTAATAAACAGAAACCCAAAGGTAAGAATAGAGCAGATGAAATTAGAGGTCTTTGTGTGGGAAGAAGCTAGGAAGTCTTTTTTAGATATGTTCCAAGGGGCCTTTTTTATGATTATTAAAGAAGGGTCATATATTTTAAAATCCGAAACAAACAAAAAGACATGTAGTATATAATGAGCAAGTCGTGCTAAATAAGAGTAGATAACTATAGGGCTGAGTGGCGGCGCACCTGGTTAAGCATGCATAGTACCATAACCACATAACTACTGGGGAGCAGTGGCAAGTGTCATTAAGAGAAATCTTGGGGGCCGGGCGGTAGTGCAGCGGGTTAAGTGCACTGGTGTGAAGTTCAAGGACCAGCATAAAGATCCCAGTTCAAGCCCCCCCCCCCAGCTCCCCACCTGCAGGGGAGTCGCTTCACAGGCGGTGAAGCAGGTCTGAAGGTGTCTGTCT